>NC_089538.1:25929320-26021820 GCF_963924715.1 Thunnus thynnus
TGTCGTTCCTCACCACCGGTTTGTGGTGCGTCAGACCGTTGACGCTGCGGACGCGTCGACACAGATCTCTGTTCACCACCGGAGACAGTTCACAGTCTCTGAGCTGACAGACGGACAACAGAAACAGACTCGTCAATACATCTACTGGGCTGCAGATACCGATCGATCTCATTGATAACGTCAGATCAGAAAAGATTCCTAAAAGCTCATTGAGACGTTTGTGTGAGGAAGGTCGATCATCATCATCATCATCATCCCTTCAATTAACAGTCAATTAGAAGCTTTAGGATGTTGCAACATTTATCTCCATTATTGATTAATCTTCTTCTTCTTTGACAGTAATCAGACACGGTCCGATTCAAACAGATATTCATTCTTTCTTTAAGGCTCTCATCTTTTACGCAATCATGTTGTACACTTGTGTCGGAAGATGATGACGCCGTTATGTTATGTTACGTTACGGGGAAATAAAACGTAGTGATGACGTGGGGCGGCGGGCAGAGAGACAGTCGAGAGATTCAGTGAGGATGAAGACCATCGATCCGTATCAGGATATGTAAGTACGTTTTTATGGATCATTATCTATTTATTTGTTTGTTTTTTACGTTTTAGAAAGTTGTTTTTTGTGTGTGTGGCCGGTTTCTGCCTGTAAAAAGGATATTATTTTCAAGTTCATCATTATTTTTAATGATATGTTTTATGTTTTTTCTGTCATTTATCTTTGTTTTAGCTCCACTGGAGATGAAGGAGCAACCAGAGGCAAAGCTTCCCAACACACATTATGTATTTTGTTTAATTTATGACACAATTTCAATACTTAGACCTTTATCAATCATTATGGTTTATTGGCTTGTATAACGTTTTAACTTACAGATTTTAGGGATATGAAGCATTTGAAGATATTCTGTGAAACGACATCACAATAAGCAAAAATACCAGAGAAATCAGTCTCTTTGCACTCTGCTCATAAAAACGAGCATATCTCAAAAAACTAAAAAATGTTCATAGTTCAGATAAATTATGGGATGTTAAGAAATATAATGTTCATGTTTCTACGTTCAGAAATGTTTTAGATCGATGTGTTCTGTGTGTTTATTCAGTAAAATTAGATGAAAAAACATGTCTGATTTTTGTATTTTTTTAAATATATGACACAATTTCAATACTTATATCAGTTATTATGGTTCATTGACTTAATGACCTTTAACCTCAGGCTGTACAGATTCTAAGGATATGAAGCATTTTAAGATATTCTGGGAAATGACATCACAATAAGCAAAAATACCAGCGTAGGCACTGGCGGACGGTTCAAAGGGTTAAAACATGTCGGCTGTTAAATCAGTTCAGTGTCGGCGCCGCGGTAACCAGGCGGACACACGGATAATAATATGTGTTATAGGAGGCTGAACTGAAGAAATAAACAATAAGTCATAATGTTGTTGAGTTTATAAGAGTCGCTGGACCGACTGACTGGTTTACCCGGATGTTCTGAAGGTTCCAGCACGTCTCCTTGATGTTCACACTGCGGTCAAAGGTCACCCAGCAGCGCCTGAAGAACCTGAAACACCAACAAATACTGGAGTCAAACAAATAAACATTCATATCAGTGGTCTAAACATTTACCATCTGAGCTGTCGATGACGTGTTGCATTATTGATCGTTGATTATTATCAGTATTATAACTGACTGACACTGATATTAGAGAGTTTAAACATCTGCTGGTTCATTTAAAGGTTCCCTTGAATTTGTGGTTTGTTGTTGCTGTTTGTTTTTAAAGGAACATTTCAACAAATCCTCTTCGTCTCTTTCAGCTGTTCACGTCAACACGTCTGTATAATAAACTAATAAATGTTAACATCAGTTCAACTGTTTTCATGGTACTTTGTGTATTTTCATCCTGCAACTCAAGATTTTCATTTTCTCTTTTAGCTGATATATTTTTTTTTATTTGTCCTTCTCTCCTTTCTTTACAGATTAAATATTCATGTCGCTCTCTGATTGGAACTTTATATTTCGCTGCTTGCAATGTTTCCACCAGCTGTGTTGTTGTTGAAATGTTACGATATTCAATTAACTGTCAGATATGAAAAAGGAAAAAACTGACAAATATTCACATTTAAGAAGCTGAAATCAGCAAATATTTAATATTTTGCTTGAAAAATGACTAAAATGTCAATAGACAAATATATTTATCAGCTAATCGTTGCAGCTCAAGTTTATTCTAAAATATTCTTGTGGTTTTATTTTCATGTCGTCTTTTCTAACAATGTTTATTGTAAAGTCAGGACATCAGGAGTCTCACACCAACCAGCGGAGATAAGAAACCTTCAATCTTCTTTCTGTCTTGTCTGTAAACTGAATCTGAAGCTACATCCAGCTAGCTTAGCTTAGCTTAGCCTAGCATAAAGACTGGAAACAGGTGGAAACAGCTAGCTTAGCTTAGCTTAGCCTAGCATAAAGACTGGAAACAGGCGGAAACAGCTAGCTTAGCTTAGCTTAGCTTAGCATAAAGACTGGAAACAGGCGGGAACAGCTAGCTTAGCTTAGCATAAAGACTGGAAACAGGTGGAAACAGCCAGCTAAGCTTAGCCTAGCATAAAGACTGGAAACAGGTGGAAACAGCTAGCTTAGCTTAGCTTAGCCTAGCATAAAGACTGGAAACAGGTGGAAACAGCTAGCTTAGCCTAGCATAAAGACTGGAAACAGGTGGAAACAGCTAGCTTAGCCTAGCATAAAGACTGGAAACAGCTACACTTCTCACCTCCTCTCAGGCTGAGGGTCCGACAGCGCCACCCGCAGGAAGCCCGGATACCTGCGACACAACTGCAGACAGGAAACATGTTAGTACAGGTGTGTGTGCGTGCATGTGTATACAAGTGTGTGTGTGCGTGTGTGTGTGTGCGCTCACAGCAGTGATCTCCTCCTTCGACACCTCCGGCGGGATGCTTCGGATGAACAGCGAGGTGGTCAGGTGGAGGGGGCGGGGCTTCACTGGAGCCTCCTTCTCTCTCTCCTTCCCTCGCTCTTTACGACGCTCTAACACACACACACACACACACACACACACACACACACACACACACATCAGAAACAAGCAACAAGTTCAGTTTTTTCTCTTTTCTGCTCATTTTGTGAATCTGAAATAAAATAAATATTAAATGTTTATTCAGTTGCTTTAAGTGTCATTTTTTCTAAATTCCTAAACAGCCACATAAAGAATTAAAGGACTCAGTCGAGTCTATTTTGATGATCAATTATTCACTTTGAGTCATTTGTTAGGAATAAAAGGTCTGAATTCTCTGACTGCAGCTTGTTAACTGAATATTTTCTGGTTTGATGACGTTGTCTTCGGCTTCAACGTCAACATTTTTCACCGTTTTCTGACATTTTTTGGACCAAACAACTAATCAATTAATCGAGAAAATAATCCAGCAGATTAATCAATAACTGTTAGTTGAAGCTCGAGTGTTTTGCTGATTATTTTCTCAGTTAATTGATCGTTTTGTCATAAATATGTTGAAACATTCATGTAATAATTTCTGATGTTGCTCTTCAGCAGCTCCACGGTAACGGTGATGTCATCATTTAACTTTATTAAACCGTCGGACTCACAATAAAGTTTTTTTAAAGATGAAGACAGAAGACTACGTTACCCACAATGCATCTCAACCACAGATTTAAATCTAATACTTTATATTCTGAAGCTGCCGTTTGCTTGTTTGTTTGTTTGTTTATAAATCTGTTGACGCAGCGGTCGTACCGTCCTCTCCGTCCTCCTCCTCTTCCTCCTTTTCCTCGTCTTCCTCCTTCTCTCCGTCAGAGTGGGAGGAGTCGGAGTCGGAGGCGCTCCCCTCACCGCTGTCGGCCGACACGCTGCGTTTCCTCTTCCTGCCCTGTGAGAGGAAGGGGGGGGGCGGAGTTAAAACCAGGACCACGAACATCCAGACTTACAACCAGAAGTCTTTTAACTCACTTTCTTTGTCGTCTTCTCTTCCTCCTCTTCGTCTTTCTTCTCCTCTTCCTCCTCCTCCTCTTCTTCTTCGTCTTTCTGCTTCTCTCCGTTCTGCTTCGCTTCCTCCTCGCCGGCCTTGAGAGGGGAAAAGAAAACGTAACGTCAAATGTTTCCTGTCGTGTTTGACGGTTTCTTCTCTTCTAAATATTAAACGTTATTGATCGACGATGATGAGAAAAGCTGCAACAATTACTTATTACTACTATTATTACTACTACTATTATCATTACTATTATTATTACTACTACTATTATTATTACTACTATTATTATTATTACTATTACTATTATTATTATTACTGTTATTATTACTACTACTACTATTATTATTATTACTACTACTACTATTATTATTATTACTATTATTATTACTACTACTATTATTATTATTACTATTACTACTATTATTATTACTATTATTATTACTATTATTATTATTATTACTATTACTACTACTATTATTATTACTATTATTACTACTACTATTATTATTATTACTATTATTACTACTACTATTATTATTATTACTATTACTACTATTATTATTATTACTCTCATTACTACTATTATTATTATTACTATTATTACTATTATTATTACTACTACTACTATTATTATTACTATTACTACTATTATTATTACTATTATTATTACTACTATTATTACTACAACTACTACTACTACTATTATTATTACCATTATGACTACTACTATTATTATTACTACTATTATTACTACTACTACTACTATTATTATTGTTACTACTATTATTACTACTATTATTACTACTACTACCACTACTACTATTATTATTATTATTACTATTATTACTACTACTACTACTACCACTACTACTACTATTATTATTATTATTATTGTTACTACTATTATTACTACTATTATTACTACTACTATTATTATTACTACTATTATTACTACTACTACTGCTATTATTATTATTGTTACTACTATTATTACTACTACTATTAGTATTACTACTACTATTATCATTATTACTGTTATTACTACTACTATTACTACTATTATTATTATTATTACTACTACTATTATTACTACTATTATTATTACTATTACTATTATTATTACTATTTCTGTTATTACTATTTCTGTTATTACTATTATTACTACTACTATTATTATTACTGTTATTACTATTATTACTACTACTATTATTATTACTGTTATTACTATTATTACTACTACTATAATTACTACTATTATTACTATTAGCATTATTATTATTATTATTATTATCATTATTATTATTATTATTCGGTCTGGATGTGGAGACTGAGACCTGAACGACTGACTCGGTGTTTCTAGAGAGAAGTTGAGGTTTCGGAGCGTCTAGCGGTCGTCTGCGTCGACGCAGAGAGGAATGATGTCAGTCTGACAGCAGCCTCTCAGCATCACAGACGTCATGGCGGCGTTCTCACCTTGTCAGGGTCTTTAATCTCGCCCGTCTCTCCGCAGGTCATCTCCTCCGTCCGGCTGCCGGTCGGTTCAGAGCCGGTCTGAATGTTCACGTTCCCTCCGCTCGGATCGCCCTGACTCTTCTCACCTCCTCCTCCTCCTCCTCCTCCCCCTCCTCCTGCACCGACGCTGCTGCCACCGCCGCTCGCCTCCCCGCCGCTCGCCGCAGGAGCAGTCGGCACCTCCAGCACCTGCAGGTCCAAGTCTGTACCTCCCTCCATCTTTATAACCGCTGCAGAGACACCAGAGCAAAGTGTGAGGACTTCATTACCCAGAAACCCCTTCCAGCTCGCCACCCGTCCCTCTCCGTTTACCTGCGTCCAGCAGTTTGATGATGGCGGGGGCGTGGTCCATGTCCAGCGACACGTTATCCAGCCAGTTGTTGTCCAGCAGGAAGAGGAAGACGCTCAGCCGGGTTTTGAGGGCGGCCAGAGACTCCGCCTTCCTCGCCGTGATGTCGTCGGGGTGGTACTTTGAGCGGAACCACTCCTGGTCTTTGTGCTGGAGGAAGAAGTCCTGCAGCTGCTGTCGCCTGAAGTCCAGTTTGTACTGGTTGTAGCGTTTCACCGACTCCGTCTCGTCCACGCTGTCCTCCATGTTGAGCAGGAACTCCTGAAGACGTCGACGATTGATTTCAGAAGAAGAACGTCAAGACGACAAACGTCTCCACACAGAACAGTATTGATTTTACTCTAAAACTACAAACATCAGTCATTTAATCAATTAGTTGATCAATTAATGTGAGTATTTGCAGCTTTTCTCTGTTTTACATCGTAAACTGAATATTTTTTAGGTTTTAATTTGACAAAACGAAACATTTGAAGATGTAAACTTCTCTCTGAGAAGATGTGAGGACTCATATTGATACAACAACTGATCAGCCAGATCGATCAATGAAAAACGCTTCTCGAAAAAACCAGCAACGGCTCCCTGCTGGAACTGAACTGGTGTTTACAGGTTTGTCACTTAACCGATCAACAGAAAACTAATCTGAAACTATTTTATTATTCATTAAGTAAAAACTCATTAATTATCAATAATTCCAGCTTTAATGCTCCTTGATGATAATTAACCAATTATATATATATATGAGAGTCAAGTGATTTTATGAAGCAGATTTTAGACATTTCTGCTTAATAAAAACCTGAATAACTTATTCAAATTGCTCATTTTATCCAACAAACAGTCCAGAACATAAAATTATTCAGTTTACTATCATTTATGACAAAGAAAAGCATAAAATCCTCGAATATGAGAAGTAAATATTTGGCATTTTTGCTTGAAAAATTAGCTTAAAACGATTCTTCAATAGTAATTAATTGATTAATTGATTTATTGTTAGACGTGACTTTGAGTTTGTTCACTCACCTTAAAGCTCCTCATGGTTGGAGGACCAGGAGGAGGCAGATCTGGATCCACCATCCCCAACCTGATGACACATTTTAACCACAGACGTTCAGCAGACGTTTTCCCATAATCCTTCATGTTACATTTGATTACAAACAAATATATAAAAACAGTGTAAAAGACTGATGTCATCTGTTGGACTGTTGATGAGACAAAAGATATTGTAAGATGTCACCGCTGGGAGGAAGTTGTTGTTAGTGTCTCCCTTAAACGTCTACTGGTTCATCTCTCACCTGTGAGTTTCATCGCGTCTGAACGGAGCTTTAAACACACAACAAGCTGCAGTAAATGATCTTTTTGACCACTAGAGGGCAGAACGAGCTCACCTGCCCTGCAGCGGGTGACCTCCGTGATGCGGGTGAAGGTGGGGCAGGTCGGGGTGCCATCCCTGAGGCCCCGCCCCCGGAAAGGGAGCCCCGCCTCCTCCGTAAGGCAGGTCGTAGCGGTACGGCTCCCCCCGGTGGTCGTCCCTGGAAAAGTTCAGACGTTAAATGACGGAACGAGCGCTCGCCACGCCGACCCGTTTATAGATGAAACAAAAAGGTTGAGTCCTCACCAGTCTCGCCTCATGCGTTTGTGCTGAGGGCTGATGTGTCTGGGAGGAGAAAATCTCTCTCTGCGACCTCGATCGTAGTCCCGCCTCCTCTCTCTCCCGCGCTCCCAGTCCCTGAACACACAAAACACTTCAAATCTCTGTAACACAACTGCGAGCTTTTTGATTCCCCACGTAGGAATGTTGCCTGCAAGTCAAGAGTCGGGGCTTCAATAGTTCAGGTGTGAGGAAGCTCCGGGTCACTGGGAGGACTCAGGTGCGCGTACCTGTCGGGCCAGTCGTCCCTCCTCCTCTCCTCGCGCTCTCTCGACCGCTCCATGTCGCTCCTCTCTCTCCTGAACTTGTCCCGCCTCCTCCTGTCGAACTCGTCATCGCTGTCTCCCATTGGACTAAAACAACAACAACAACAAACAAACAGAAGCTGCTTTTTTTAAATCAGCAGGTTCAACTAAAATAAAAACACCTGGAGGAAAAATAGATGTTTCACAACACGCATAAAAACTAAAAATGACAATAAACTCAAATTTGATTCAACACGTTTTAACAACCTGCTTCACACGAGCACTGTAACTCTTTAACAATTGATTTTAAGTTTTTATTTATGTTTTAAAAGGCTATAAACGGTTAAACATCAGATATAACAGCAGGTATGATGGAACAACTTTATTTTAGACTGAAATATTATGACTTTTCCCAGAATGACCCACAATATATAAAAATCTGACACAAACTTTAGTGTTCTGGATACAATTTGACCCGTATTTTTATCAAAAATCTCATTTCAAACATGTTCTTCACATTCATTGAAATCATGACGTTTGTTCTCCTGTTTTACCAAAACAATATAATGTGTAAAACCTAAAGAATAAACTCTTTCTGAAAGCTTCATTAAATATTAAATCAACCATTTATTAATGACTGATGAGATATTTATGAATGAAAAATAGATTTGTGGTGCAGATGTTTGGTAAAGAGAATAATTATGAGTCAGAATATTATAAGGAAACGTCTTTAAATGTCTTGTTTTGTTTGACCAACACTGATGTTTTCTTAGATATAAAACTGAAGGCTGAACTGTGAACAGTCATTGTTCTAAAGTTGTGGATCATTTATATCTTCAGACCTTAAAAATAAATAATGGCTAAACTATCATCTACACTAATTTTTAAACCTAATATAACCTTTTGTGCGTGTTGCAATAAATTTCACACATCTTGCAGCTTTAACTGAACCACTTACAAGTCAATCTCAGGATTATAAGACTCGATATTGGATCGTTTATCAAAAGATCAGTTTGTTTTATTCAGCTCTTCTTGCAGCCCTTATAGAAAATATTAAAGTTGTTAAATGTTGTCCAAACGCAAGTAATGATGAAGTCAGAAAGAATCTGATCAAAAAGCTACCAGAAAGGTGAATCTGAGCAGCGTGTTGTTTCAGGACTTTCTGGGTTTTTCAGTGACACTCTGGGATTAAACTTTCAGGTAAACGGATGATTTAATCATCTGTTTACATAAATGAGACGCACAGAAAATGATTAATTGTTTTGAGTCACATCTTTAAGAAAAGAAGGTTAAAAAAATACTAAAATTCTCTGATTCCAGCTTCTTAAATGTGAATATTTTCTAGTTTCTTTAATCTTCTACGACAGTGAACTGAATATTTTTGGGTTGTGAAGAAGAAAGAAGAAAATAATCAACAGATGAATCAACAGTGAAAATAATCGTCAGTTACAGACTAGAAACTAGAAGACTGGAAACATCACAGTAACCAGTTAGCCTCTTAGCTTCAGCTCCGTTAGCATTAGCTCCTTTAAAACTACCGTCTAACCTTGAATTCTTTCAAACTCAGCTCGAACAAAAAGTAAAGAACCAAACATTAAAGTTAACAGTGAGCTAAAGCTACCGCTAACAGTTAGCTGTCCGGAGCTAACAGCGGCTAATTAGCTAACTAGTTAGCACCGGAGCTAGCACAGCATGCTAACGCAGGCGCAGTTCGGGCTTCTGTTCGCTTCTGTTCGTGCTCGCTTCGGTTTTTAACGTAAAACAGACACTTATATGTGTTCATGGTGTGTTTTTACCTGCAGTCCTGCCGCTTAAAAGCTAAGAAATAGGCTCGTCTGTTAGCGCAACAACACAATTATCCCGCCGTCAGTCCGACATCACATAGAACCGACGAGACTTCCGGTTAGCTGTAATTCCCGTTCACGTTTTCAGTTACTGAGATAAACTCGCCCCCCCCTAACGGCCAGGAGGGGAACAACAGGCGGCGCGTTTTTAGGTATTTCACCGTTAATGACTCGAGATTTATGGAGTCATAAAAGTGTCGGGAAAAAAATCTGTAAAAAAAATAAGAAAATAAATCTTTTTATTTATTTATTTATGTTTATTTTATGTTAGTCATTTATTTTTATCCCTTTATTTTTCCTCATTCTTTTCCCTATTGTTTTTGCTATTCCTTGAAGGGCCAAGCTGCCAATCAACTGGCTTTGGACGGGGTTTCCTGCCCAGGCTGAAGTCACGCTCAGGGTGGAGGCTGTCAAGTAAAGCCTCTACAATAATGGCGAGATGGTCGTTTCAACTTAATTTTTCATATGTAGAATTGTACTGATAAGGACCCACAGTTGAAACTGTACTTGTTTTTGGGACCACAGTTGTAGTTTTCTCAGGCTGGTTAGCAGCTCGTCTGTGTGGACTGCTGCTGACACACTGTTAGCTTAGCCTGTTAGCACGTTACCGCCAATGTTACTGAGAAAACACCAAAACAGCTTGCAAGCTAATTAAATATGTATCTACAGAGCTGTGTAAAAGTTAATCAGGGAGCCTTTTTAAGAAATGGAACAAAACCAGCTGATGCATCATCACAGACAGGCCGGAAATAAAACTGCTAACGGTAATTAGCCTGATACTCAACACTTAACAGTTCATAAAAACTCTGATTTTAATCCTGCTGCTTTGGTTGTTAAACTGTGACACTGACACCAACATGAAGTCTGTCAGTCAAACTGTCAGGTTTTATCATGTTTTATGTGAGCAGCCTGCTTTCAGAGAAGGACAGTAATATCAAATCTCAACATCTTTGAATGCAATTCTGCACACAACAAGCTGCTCGAGTGCCAGGTTGAAGTGGATGATGACACTCAGCAAGACCATCAAAGAGGGCATTATAGACCACTTAAATGAGAAGTATGATGACCAGACCACTGAGGAGCTGCTTGACATGGCTTCTTTTATTGACCCTCACTTTAAAAGCAGATACATTAAAGATGACAGGGTGGACTACCTGAGGTTTCTGCTAAGAGGTAAAAGAAGAGTTCGAGCAGCTACTTTAAAAAAGCAGCAAAGCAAAGCCAAGCAGCCACCTCTATCTCCAAATCGTGGAGGCTGCTCCAGAGACAGACCCACTGGAACGGTGGCGGCAGTATGAGGCACATTTCCCTCTAGTGACCAAGCTAGCAAAGAAATACTTGTTCATCCTGCTACAAGCGCCCCATCAGAGCAGCGTTCAGTAGAAGTGGGAACACGGTGACATGTCAGAGGTCATCACTGAAACCAGAAAGAGTTGATCAGCTTGTATTCCTGGTTCTTGACCCGTAGAACTAAATCCCTGATATTCAGCAACACAAGCAAACATTTTGAAGCATCATTGCCAAATATCTATTTGGTTTGTGACACGTTGTTTGTTTTCATATAATGCTATTTTATTACTTGTTATACTTTATATATCATGAGCCTTATTTTGCTGCTTTACCAATATTTATGTTAGACCTGTATTTGGTTGTTTGCTGCTACAGTTCAAACAGTTCCACTGTTAAATAGTATTATGCTAATTATGCTAAGCACATTGAAAACAGAGCAACCTTTGTGTCTGAATATTGTACGGTATCTATGCAAGTCAAACAGATTATAAACAAACATTGGAAAAATCCTAGAATGTGACCCAAGTTTGAATTATTTGTCATCCTCTCGACCTTGTTTCTGCTTCAGAAGAGGCAGAAATGTCAGAGATACTGTTGTCAGTTCTATGTATAAGGAACCTAACTAATTGGCTTTCTCAACAAGTGTATGGAAATTACAGATGTGGAAAATGTGCACACTGTTCAAACACATTTGATACCAAGACATTTAATCACCCTCATACAGGAAAGAAACATGACATAAAAGAATTCATTAACTGTCTCTCTACACATGTCATTTACATCTTGAAATGCCCATGTGGCTTAATGTACGTAGGCCAAACAAAGCACCATCTCAAACTAAGAGTTGCTGAACATAAGGCTGCCATTAGAAATGAAAATATGGATTATGCCATTGCTGGACACTACAAGGAGAAAAACCACGGGTCGGCTACGTCCCTCAAATTTATCGGCATTGAAAGAGTGCGACCCGATCCAAGAGGTGGTAACTTGATTAACCAGCTCTTAAGAAGGGAGGCATTTTGGATTTATGAACTGAATACTATTGAACCTTATGGACTTTATGAAACACAGGATTTGAGTTTTTGTCTGAGATATGTAAATATTAACTTGTATTTCTCTCCACAGGCTATTTGGGCTCTTAGGGAGAGATGAACCACTAGGTCCCCGTTTAGTGATGTAGAGGGACGGCTGTAGGACCTGTAGTCCGTTCCGCTAATCCTGTCCAGTCAGTTGTTTACGGGATGTAATGAAGTTTATTTATGTAAAATGGTGTAATACTTGTAACTTTGTGCAACATTAATCACGTCATGTTGTAAAATGTTCACTTTGAGAAAATGAAGCCTGTGATAATTAGTCATGTGACTCAGATGTGTTTATCTCAGCAGCTGTACTGAGCGAACCTGAAGAAGCTGCAGGCGAAACACGTTGTTCGCTCTTAATAAAGTCACCTGACTGAAAATACTGGCTGTGCACGAGGAGTTCTGTCCTTTAGTATTATGTTAATGTTTGGATTTGATATTTTTGACCATATTCACATTTTAGACCTATATTTATTCTATTATTTATTATTTAGCTATTTTGCAGCTATAGTTGAAAAGTCTTTCCTTTTTATATTTTATACATTAAGAAGATATATTTTATATTACATGCTTACTTGAAAATTTGCACAAAGGTTCTAAATAAAAGGAGAAAATAATCAAATATGAGTAAGTACCTTTTATTTGTTGAGTATATATGGCCTTTCCATGTAGTCATTTTATATAAACTATTTATCAATTGAATTTACATAAAATGAGCTATATCGTGATATGTATCATTACAGGAAATTATATATCCTGGTCGATTTGTTGGTCGATATTCTCTCGTCCGACTAAATTCTCATTGGTCGATTAATCGCTGTGTTTCTTTCATAAGGAGAAAACATCAACAACCTTCCAGGGCAGGTATGTTACATTCATATTGTATTAAAAGCTTGATGTGTTTTCATCTTTCAGTGCCAATTACAAGTGTTTCAGGTTTTGTTTTCAAAGCCAAAACGTTTTTCTTGTTTTTTAAACTCCTCCAAAACTTCATGAAAAAAAAAGCTGCAGTGAATCTTCAGGAAGATTATTTTCTTGATTAAATGGTTTGTCTATTAAATGTCAGAAAATGGTGAAAATTGTTGTTATAATTTCCTAAAAACCTGAGATATCAAGAGTTTATTTAATTCAACCACAACTCCGAGATCAGTTTATACCCACAACAAGTCCTCCAAATTAAACAGACACGTAATTTTAATCTTGTGACTCCAGAACGACACATATGAGCGTTTTATAATCTGGCGCCTTAATCCAGAAACATGCGGCGCGGATTAAAATTACTACTTCCACTGATGTTGTCATGGCAACAATAGTAACCAGGGGGTTAAGGCTAGGAGATGATCATAGTCACGCTTTTTTTAAAAACTGATGAACAGATCAGTGTGTAATATATTCCGTTTTATTTTAAGCGTTCTCCTCAGAAGTTTGTACTGCAGAGTCATCAACACACCGACCTGACTGATAAAATCATCTCAACTCAAAGTTTCTTACAAAGATAAAAACCTCATTGACAAAGAGATGACAACGTAACTATAATAACAATCCAACCTGTTACGTAGCTTCATAAAATACATGAAATTTAATATAGACTGATGTGTTTATTTTAATCCATGTATATGTGTGTAAATGTGATGAGATGTAGATATAAAGCAGCGCTGCTGTTCTGTCCCGTAAAGACATGAAGCTTCACTTTATAATCACACAAACTACAACTGTTAGATTTCATCTGTGAGACCAACATTTATCTTCCGGAGGGAATTATATCATATATCAAGATGCTGCGGAGACGTTAGAGCCAACAGATCAGTTCAGGGATCATGTTCTCCCGGGATGACCACATGTTGACCGGCCGATCATCAAGGAGCTTCAAGTTACCGCGAGATGTTGAGTGAGAACATCGCGAGAACACAGAGGAGATATTTAAACTGGAACAGAAACAAAAGTCCGTCAGTAAGAGAGGAGACCTGCTGGACTTCTCAAACCAGGACCACTACAAGAGCGGAATGGAGGAGAACCAGAACCCGGAGCACCACACCGACAACCCCGTTAAAAGGGCAGAACCCGGTTCACCGTCCGCTACCACCGATAAACAGGTCAGTGTTCAGGACTTCATGATGGTTTCAAGATGGCGCCGCGGTGCAGACAGACTGATGGTTCATATTCTGGTTAATATAATTAACTAACTAACTAATAACGTGTGGAGTGGATCATATGACAGTTAATCAGATGACGAAGCAGCACTTGAACACTGACTCTTTGTCTTTTAACTTCCGGTCCTCCTAAATCTTTCCGTCCTGGTTGAGTTTTGCTGCTTTTGTTCAAAGAGTTTTATAATCTAACGTACAGCGTGTTAGATGCTCATGTTTCTGTTATAATAGTCATGTGACTGTTTTATTACATGTTTATAATAATATATCAGCACAAAAGCTGTTAATGTAATATTTATTAACCTGAAACACAGAGTTGACTGTTAGGAATCCTACTCTCAGCTGTCCCAGACTTCTTCTTTTCATTCCACATAATAAATATATTTTAATAACTTTGTTTCAGTGAGTCGCATCACTTCTTCAACTCTGTGGAAGTTCTGCTGGTTGTTTCCTGCTCTTATATCTGAATATATTGGCCACAATCAGTCTTCATCATTCTTTCAGTCATCGGTTGAGTTACTGTTTCTTGTTTTATTTCTAACCGTTATATCAATAAATGCATCATATGTACATCAGTCTCATCATTAATTAAACCCCCTGATCCATCAGTCTGTTGTAATTATTGCTGTAGGACTGTTAATGTCACTTTATTAAGTTATATGATAACATTAATATTAATGTAATATTTGTACAGACGAGAAAGTAACATTTAGACTCCCAACAGTGGTCCAGTTAATCCAAATAACATCTAACAGTTTGGATTTTTATTACAGCTCTTCCCACAACAGACTTCAGTCTGACTGGTTTAATATAAAGTAATCTACATGATGGACTGATGTGTGTTCTTGACTGTAACTGACGTTAGTCCAGCTGCTGGAAACAGCTGCTCAGCTGAACAGGTCCTGGACGTATAAAGAGAACTGGATACAGGAAGAGCACCAGGCTTTGAAGCCAATTTGACATAGCGGCCAAACCGTGTAACTACAACGTCACGTGATGCACACTGACCAAAAAGACTTTTTCCCATAGACTTACATTGTGAAAGAGACGTCTGTAAATCAGTGGATACATTTTTCTGAGCGTCACAACCGCTGCGACATGACTCGTCTCACTATCAGAATTAAATCCGTTTGGTCCGATCACATTTCAAAAGCCTCGAAGAGCCGCATGATTCAATTGTTTTATCCCCATTCAAGTTAGCCGGAGGGCTAAACCGGAAGTAGCCGACTCGGCCAGCGAAAGTCACTAGTGCGCTCGCTCTATGGGCCGCACGATGCGGAAGATCCGAGTACTTTCATAGGAATGAAGGGGGCCCCGCCTCCGACGCTGTATCCAGTTCTCTTTATACATCCATGGAAACAGACGCACAAATACTGTCGCTCAGCGTTTATCTGTCATTTACTGCCACCGTTAAAATACATTTATACTCAGAGCAGCAGAGTGTCGCTTATACAGTTCATCACTTTTATGTTGATTTTGTTGAAGCATGTATAATTACTCAGCTCTCAACCCGCATTAACCGAGCAGCTGCTACTGTTCAACATGCTAGTTTAGCATTAGCATGAGCCTCAGACAGGTAAACCCGACAGCTGCCCGACAACAACTCTGTAGAATTTCCACAACTTTATGCTGCAGAGTTCATCAACACGACACAGTGAGCAGATCGAGTCTCTTTCCCCCCTCTGAAGGCAGGGAGGTGCGTTTGTTTTACAGTTTGTGTGGCCCGTACAGGCGGTCACCAAACACACCTGTAACTCAATCTCATTAAAAAGTAAGAGGCTCCACCTGGTGGCGCCTTGCTGTACTACAGCAAATCTACAGAACATTCTCTCAGTTACACCACACGTCCTTCATCTTCATCAGATAATATATCTTTAATCTGTTAAATTAGTAACGACAACTGACTGATCAACTAATCATTGACATCTCTAAGAGGAACAGTCATTTTTTTACAGTTCTGTCAAAGTCGACAAATCTGAACAAGAAAAAATTAGACCAGTACAATCTGTTACAAATGTTTTTTTGTTTAGTGTTCAGTGAAATATTGTTGGGTGTTTTTAAAATTATATTTATTTATTTTGTCTTGTGTTTGTTTGTTTAAGGGGACAGAAAACTCTGGTTCACACTCCAACAACACAGCAGGTGTCAGTAATGCACCTCAACACTGGTTGCTACCCGACATAAAACAGGAAAAAGAAGAAGAAGAAGAACAGCTTATCAGTCAGAGAGGAGACCTGCTGGATTTCACAGACCAGGACCACTACAAGATCAAAATAGAGGAGAACCAGAACCCGGAGAACCACACGGACTACCCTGTTAAAAGAGAAGAACCAGGTTCACCCTCTGCTACCACTGATAAACAGGTCAGTGTTCAGGACTTCATGATAAAACCTTGGCAGGATATAGTTAATGAGATATATGAAACACTGTACAGATTTAAAAATATGAATATTATGATAACATTTATGTGGATACCAGCTCACAGAGGGATAAAGGGCAATGAAGTCATGGACACGTTAGAATAACAGGCACTGAAACACGAGGAGATCCTGGACGTTTCACTGAGTAAATCTGAAGCAGAAGGAATAATGAAGAGAAACATGATTGAAGAGCAGCAGCACAGTCGGGATACAGCAAACACAAGACGACACCTCGACACAGTGAGGTTAGTTAGAAGATCTTAACAAGGCTGAGGGTAGGACACACCAAACTAAATAAAACACTGCACTTAATAGGCAAACATCCGTCAGGATCATGTGACCACTGTCAAATAGAGGAATCAGTGCAGCAGATCATTTGTCACTGACAAAAACACTGTTGAACGAGAATCAATAAAGAGGAAAAGAGGGAAGCTTGAAGAGGAAGAACTGAGTCTGAGGTTAGACAGTCTGCTCCATTATTGGACAGAAACTGGACTGAACAAAAGAATTTAGTGTTTTCTTGTGTTTGTTTGTTTAAGGGGACAGAAAACTCTGGTTCACACTCCAACAACACAGCAGGTGTCAGTGATGCACCTCAACACTGGTTGCTACCCGACGTAAAACAGGAAAAAGAAGAAGAAGAAGAACAGTCCATCAGTCAGAGAGGAGACCTGCTGGATTTCACAGACCAGGACCACTACAAGATCAGAATAGAGGAGAACCAGAACCCGGAGAACCACACCAACAACCCTGTTACAAGAGAAGAACCAGGTTCACCCTCTGCTACCACTGATAAACAGGTCAGTGTTCAGGACTTCATGATAAAACCGGCTTCATAACCCAGCTGAACACCTATGAGAGATTTAGGACTGACGTGTTAGACAGCGCTCTCTGTACTCAAGTACAGTACTTGAGTAAATGTTCTACATTTTCTCACTTTTAGCAAGGTGCAGTATCTAGGAGTGACTAGATCATGATTCATTGAACACAAGCATTATCACGATGAAGTTGAATTGAATTGAATTGAATTGTACAGTTTAGAAACCTGTGGTAGTTTGTATGAGCAGGTAGAATTGACGAAAAAACAGACAGGGTAGAGGAACAAGTTGTGTGGGTTTGTTAGGTTTGATGAATCTAGTTCTTTGAACATCGTTGAACCATAGACTGTAAAAAAAATAATGGACGTAGCCACCATGACGTCACCTATTTGTTTGTCAAATCCTATTTTGAAGTCTCAAGTTTGGCATTTTGACCATCGCCATCTTCAGTTTTGGAGCCAGAAGTGACCATATTTGGACAACAGAGGAACTGACCCCGACACTAGCTGCTAGCTTGGTGCATTTTCATTCTATGGTTATTTGTGCTAATGCTAATGCTAATTTTAGCTAGAGAAAAACAGGCTTAAAACCATTAAAGGAAAATATACTTACCAGAAAAATTAAACATCTGACTCCTTAGAGGGTCTTTTAGTACAATCAAATGCTTAACAAGACTTTTTTAGGGTTCACCATAATGTTACAGTTCACTTTCATGAACTGAAAACACACTGAAATAATGACGGCTACAGCTACGCTTATACTCTGAATCTGGGGTTACGCCATGGTTACGTTACATAACCAACGTTGTTGCTGTAGTAACAACCTGTCAATCGTTACTACGTTGTTACTAGTCATGTTCCTGCGTCTTGTTTATCCTGTTATCAAACGAGTTGAACACAGCTTTGGACGGAGGGTTCACGGACCCCTCCCACCAGGTAAAAACACGATGTACGTGTTTATTTGCATATTAAACAGTGAAGTGAGATCCGATCACAAGTGGTCACTCGAGACACATTCTAATGCCAGACCTGGACTGACGTACTTAGAGCTGTCCACTTATGATCGGCTCACCCAAGACACACGTTAATACCAGGTCTGAACAGGACCTTAGATTATTTGTTCCACCATTTCATCTCACTGTCTCTTTCTGTTTGTCTGTTGCCATAGAAACAAAAAGGAAGCAAGGGACTCAAACATCACCGCTGTCAGCACTGTGACAAAGCCTTCACGACATCAACATATTTAAAGATTCATCAGAGAGTTCACACTGGAGAAAAACTTCACAGCTGTGACCAGTGTGGAAAAGCTTTCACTACAGACAGTAGTCTAAAAATCCACCAACGCATTCACACTGGAGAGAAACCGTACAGCTGTGACCAATGTGGAAAAGCTTTCAATCTTCTTGGTAATCTTCAAATCCACCAACGCATTCACACTGGAAATAAACCGTACAGCTGTGACCAATGTGGAAAAGCTTTCACTACACACAGCGCCCTACAAATACACCGACGCAGTCACACTGGAGAGAAACCGTACAGCTGTGACCAATGTGGAAACACCTTTACTTTGCTTTGTAGTCTAAAAAGACACATACGTATTCACATAGGAGAGAAACCATTTAGCTGTGACCATTGTGGGAAAGCTTTCACTGATGACGGAGCCCTAAAATGTCACCAACGCCTTCACACAGGAGAAAAACCGCACAGCTGTGATCAATGTGGAAAAGCTTTTACTTTGCTGTGTAGCTTAAAAAGGCACATACGCATTCACACAGCAGAAAATCCGTTTAGCTGTGATCAGTGTGGGAAAGCTTTCGCTCAAGACAGTAATCTAAAAAGCCACCAACGCACCCATACTGGAGAGAAACCATACAGGTGTGACCAATGTGGAAAAACTTTCACTGCAAGCGGCGATCTGAAAAAACACCAACGCATTCATACTGGAGAGAAACCGTACAGCTGTGACCAATGTGAGAAAGCTTTCAGTACAGACAGTAACTTAAAAATGCACCAGCGTATTCATACAGGAGAAAAACCGTACAGTTGTGACCAATGTGGGAAAGCTTTCACCTCAGACAGTAACCTAAAAAAACACCAACGCATTCATACAGGAGAGAGACCGTACAGTTGTGACCAATGTGGGAAAACTTTCACACAAGCAGGTAATCTACAAATCCACCAAAGGATTCACACTGGCGAGAAACCATACTGGTGTGATCAATGTGGGAAAGCTTTTGTTACAGACAGTAATTTAAAAATCCACCAACGCATTCACACTGGAGAGAAACCGTACTGGTGTGAACAATGTGGGAAAACTTTTGCTCACAAGAATTCCCTAAAAACCCACCAACGCAGTCACGCAGCATTGTGTTGAACATGTGTTAGAGGCAGGTTAGCGGTGTCGCCCTGCCTCCTCTCAATGCCTTAATAACAGTGTTGTTCTATCCTGAATTTCTCTACAATCTGGGGGCTGCCAACAATAACTTTAGAAACAGCATGTATGCCATCAGCAGCACACATGTCTGAATTTTAAGCTCAGTGATTGGCTGTTTCTGTAGAAATGCACCTTGGGAGTCGTTGACTTCTAGCCTGAATTTTTTTTTAATTTATTTTTGAGTTTCATGTTGTGTTTGAATAGAATGTGTTGAATGAATTTGTAAATTCTCCAGAACCACAGAATTTCCCTTTTTTAAATTAAATTTAGCATCAGTGGTTTCAACTAAAATCCATAAGTGATTGACATTAGCGTTAGCTTATTGTCCCTCGCTATTATTAGCAGCTATTTTTTTCCCCCAAAAAATTTACAGCTCTGACTGTATCTTACAAAACAGGACAGACTTTGGGAGTCAACAGTCATAATGACAGCAGCTATATGTTTGTGAAATTTCTTTCCTCAACTTTTAACAATCAACAGTGCTGCTAGCTAACTAGTTAATGTTAGCTCTGTGTTTAAAGCCATTATCTTATTCAATATTTCTATTAAATGCAATATAACATAATAAGGTTCATTAAGTTAATAGTCCTGAATAGTTACTGATAAGGGGGCAGTTTGATCTTAAACAAAGCAGCCAAAGCGAATGATTACAGGCGACAAGTTGTTTGTGACAGTTACTTGCCAATTTTGCTGTTATTACTGTAGTGTGAATGTATTATTGGTCACCTCTTTATATTAATATCATGTTATATTAAGCTAATCTTGTGATAATACATTATTATTATTATTATTATTATTATTATTATTATTATTATTATTATTAGATCACCACTGGGACTGGTGTGTTGTGTGTAACATGAGCGACCTCTGCTGGACCCCAAACTCCATTACCAGTTTGCTGTTTCCTGTCCCTGTAGTAGGTTGATGCGTATAAGCTCAACCTACCACAGTGTGATGAAAACATTACAAAAAAATCCCAAAATATGCATATACAACCCAGGAACAAAAATGTGATCCTTAGACAAATAATGAATCCCTGGCCTATTTATAGGATGAATATAAATAAAACACACAATCAGGTCAGGAAAACTGCCTGCTCCAATTGGATCAAAAGAAAAACAAAAAGTATTGATTACAACAACAACAAACCACAACAAAGTTTCACCAGCAGTTTTTCCGCCCCTGAAAGTGGCTTTTAAGTGTCACAAATATACTGTTTAAAAGAAATTTCCCAAAGCAGTGAAATGAACTCCAATGCGTAAAAATAGACCAGCCTGTCAAACTTTATGTGAAGACAACTGATCATGTATCCCTAAATCCCTAATAAATGTGTTCATCACACTGTTCACCCGTTTTCGTGACTTGTTTAACCATCCCGGCTTAGCAGCCCTCCATCGGCGCCTTTGGGCGACGGAGGACAAGATCGTCTGCATCCCTGGGAACTTCTGGTGGAGGTACTGCAGATCCCACGTCATCACCACGGTGATCTCCACGCCCCTTGATCTTCCCCATGTTGTCGCTACTGCAGACGACGATGAGGACGTCCAGGACGGCTCTTCCCCTCCAGGACTGGTGGAAGAAGAAGAGCAGGTTTGGCCTCCACATGTGGTATTCTAAAACAGATGAATTAAAAAAAATGCTCAAAGTTTTGACAAAGCATTTTGGGTTCTCTTATGCTAAAAACTCAATTTGAATGATTGTTGCTGACTCCTGTGGCTGTTGTCTGTTCTGGTTCAACTGTGGCTCCTCTGTGGTGATTGTAGTTTGTAACTCTGAAAGGCCGCAGTATGTTATTTATGTGTCTGTCCTTTTTGTTTTGTTGTATAAAATACCATTGTACCCTTATATCATTCTCAATTTCTGGCACCTAATGTTATTTAATTTGCTCTATAGAACTAAGTTTAGTTAATAAACTAAAATTTTTTTATCAATCATAATCCAAGTTATTGTCATGTTAAATTAATTTGATTTTCAAGAGATCCACAGGTGATATTTTTAAGTACAGTAATGACATTTGGGTGGTTGATGGACATGTGATTGACTGCAGAGTGACGTTTTAAAAGATGCAGAAACACGATGACACGTTCCTTTTTCTTCTACTTTTGGCCTGATTTAAACAACAAGAGAACGCCGCCTTGTGCTGCCTTCAACTGCATCAACCAATCAGGTTGCAAAGGACAACAAATATCAAACGTTCACCTTAAAGGGCATTAAAAGTCACATTATATATATACAACCATAATACATCCATGTGTCTGATATTAGCCAGCATTATGACCACAGTTAATGATCCTATAGATTTGATTAATTGATGATGTGTTTAATTAATGTGTAATGACACACACAGCTTGACTATTTAAAGTTCACTGAGCTCTCTGTGATTCTCTGGAGTAAAAACAGTAAAAACACAAGATAGAAATATTTCATCCAAGGAAAAAAAAACTTCCATCAAAAGTCAAAGTGAAAGAATAAGAATGTGTCACGTCCTAACGGGACTTTTTCTGTTTTTAGTTGGACTCTTTGAGGGACTCTTTCATTTGTGTTTCCTGGTTTTGGTTTTCTCTGTTCCCCTTGTGTGTTCCTTCTGGTTTTTGTGTCACCTGTTTGTTTACTTTAGTTCCTGTTTTATTTTGAAATATTTCCTCCTTGTGTCTGGTAACTTTACTTCCTGTGTTTGATTCTTTCATGTGTCTCACCTGTGTTTCATTGGCAATCACTCCCTGTGTATTTAAAGTCCAGTTTTCAGTTCGGTCTTTGTCGAGGCGTCTGCTTTTGTTCGATGTTCCTGTGTCTCCTGTGTTCTGGTTTGTTCCTGTCTACCATCTCTGCGTTTGGGTCCACCTGCTCAGCTCCCCCAGCTCGTTGACAGAATAAAGAACAACTATAACAATGATAGAAAAGTACAGAAGTGCTACAATTGTAATGTACTTAAATAGAAAATATTAAATATATATATTTTCAACTTAATGTTGCAGTGTATTAAAACATTATAATTTAAAAACTGTACTTTACCATTCATCTTCAATGAAATACACAATATACAATCACAACAAGGTAAGAATAATTTAAAGATAAAGTAAAACAATACATATAATATCAGTCAGTGGTTCCCAACCATTTCCCATAATGGGCCCCTTTTCTATCATTGAGTAAACTGACAACCTCTGACTAACTGACATATTTTATGAATATTTCATACTATATTCAATACATGTCTTATTTATTCATTTATTTAGCATTTTGTCATTTATCATCATATTTATCTCGTGTTCCACTCTTGTGCAATAAGAATTTATACCACTGTTTTCTTTGTGTGCAGTATATTATTTTAGTACCATGTGTGTATTATCACTGCAGGTCGTATCTGTATGTGTGATAGATGTGTATAGTTTATATATGTATATATATATTCTTCAGTGTTGGGCAAGTTATATTGCAAATTACAAGTTACTTTGCAGTTGTCTGTGTAGAGTAACGTGTTATTTATTACACATTAGTTTCACCAAAGTAACCGCAGAAGTATGACTGTATGTTTCATAGCAGGTCATCAACACACAGAAGCTTGAGGTTATTGCAGTAGTGTGATACTTTCAATAAATCATTGATCACATAAAAAGTGTCCTGAAGAAGATGTATAAACAATGTGAACATTCAGTATAGAGCTGCAACTATTATTTTCCTCACTGATTGAAAGGAAGGATGTGTGATGATATCGTTCAAAGGAAGAGCTGGCGAAGTTCTTATTTTGTAGACGTTTATTAGACGATGGCCATCGGGTCCATTCCATGTACAAAGATGGTCTGGGCACCGTACCCCTGTCGGTGCATAGCTTATATAGGGTTACACATCTGTATCTTATCACATGAATAACATAGGTTTTCCATGGGCACTAGGTCAGTTGGGAGCCATCCAATCAAGTAATTGACAGCTACCTCACAACATATTATGTGTCACAACATACCACATCTGGAACATCAGTTCCAAACTTGACCATGGATCCATTGTTTGTATCTCTAAGGTCTCCCCGAAGGGCCATACGATATTACCTAATGTTTATGTCACATGTCCAACACCCAAAATCAGTAAAATACATAGGGTCAGATAAAAATCATACTAACACTGATTAATCCGTCAATTATTTTATTTGTTTGGTCCATAAAATGTCAGAAAATGGTGAAAAATGTCAATCAGCGTTCCCCAAAGTACAAGATGACGTCATGTTTGTCTTGTTTTGTCCACAACACAAAAATATTCAGTTTACTGTCAGAGAGGATAGAAAGATGAAAAATATTCACATTTAAGAAGCTGCAATCAGAGAATTTAGACATTTTTTTCTTAAACAGTGACTCAAAGTGATTAATCCATTAACAAACTGGTTGGCGATTAAAGGACTGAATACTCCAGAGTAGACGCAGACACTGACAGCTGCGGAGACACAGTGGTTCTGGTTGCGTAGTAGATCAGCATCTACAGGAAGACGTCCAGTTTCTGTGTTCATGTTCAGTTTGAAAGTGAAAACAACCATTAAAGTGTAATTAGTTAAAGAACAGCAGAGTCCAGTGCTGATAAAAGTCAGGGTGAAGTCTTCTGATTGGCCGGTTGTGTGGAGGGGGCGGGACCAGAGGCCTGAAGGAGAAGATTGAAGATTAACATCATTCTGTCTTTAGGTGCGTTTCCTGTTTCAATCTGCACATTAAAAAAAATTTGATGAAATTCAAAAAAAATTTAAATATCACAAATAAGAGTTTCCTGTTGTCTGAAAGTAGTTGTGTGGTAGAAAAGTTTGTTTTTCAATCAAATAAAATTTAAAAAATGAGACAAAAGCCAAGTTTTCATCCAAATGTGGCGAAAATCTAAATAAAATGTTTCCATCCACTGCTGTTCTGGTTGGTTTTACTCTCACACATCAGCAAAGCATAAAAATTTTTGGGAATATTTTGATTCCTGCTCCGTTTTTTTTTAAGCAAAGCCTGAAAATGTTGGATGGAAACGTACTTGAAGTGCAACAGAAACAGACGATGATGATGTATCTGAATCATGTGAAGAGCTGAAAACATCAGATCTGTGTGGAGCGATGATGAGGAGCCTGTAACCTTCCTCACATCAATACATGAAACTAACAGAAACGTCACATTTCCATCGTTTGAGCTTTGACTGTCGCTCTTATAATGACGTCATCTCCTTCTGCAACGCCACCAGCCGTTTATCTGCTGATATTCACACACAGTGGATGGAAACCTGTCTGTTCTCATGTGTTTGTCTCTGCTCACCTGTCCTCGTCCTCGTCCGGAGAAGACGGTGGTCAGTCCGTTGTGGGCGGGGACATGTCGGAGGGGGCGTGTCCTGGACTCTTTCAGCTCGGACAGGAGCTCGGGGCTCGACAGCGACAGACGGACTGAACGCAAACAGAATAAAGAAATAAATCATCACTTCAAACATTTGATTTCCTCCAAACCTGCAGCCGATCAGCCAAATGTTTAAACCACCAAAACATAAAATGTTTCATTCAGGAGTCATGTTAACCCTTTAAATGCCAAACCAACAAACAAACAACATTTATGAACCTCACAAAGTCCCCTAATAACTAAGCACATTTACCACATTAACCTGTACACACTGTTCAGGTCAAATTTTACCCATTTTTACATTTGAGAGCAGTAAAAACAACCTGAACTCCATTTTTTAGCCTGAAATTTTATGACATTTCCTAAATTTACCCAGAATATACAAAGATTATTATTAATATATTATTGTGAAGTGTTCCAGGTTAAATTTGACTCGTATTTATTCAAAAATGTTCTCCTGTCTCAAGTATCATATAGTGACTGTGAATGTTTTTTTCTAAACTCTGCTCTCTGAAAGCTTCATCAAGGATTAATCACCCATTTATTGATGACTGATGAGGTATTTATGAATAGTAAATAGATTTATGGTTCATAAATTTGCTATAGAGACTAATTATGAGAGTATGATGGGTCAGAATATGAACAGTATATAAGGGTGTCATCAGGGTAATGTAGAAACTAAACGTAATAAAAACTGTAAATGTGGTGAGAAGTGATCACATTTTGAGCAAGTTACAACAGATGATATGAGTTTAATGGTATTTTCAAAATAAGAAATGTAATAAAAATAAATAAATCTAATGCTTTAAAGTCCCTCTGTATTCTCTGTACAGAACCATTTCCATCCAAACAGTGATGGAAAGTAACTAAATACATTTACTGAAGTACAGTACTCTGAGGTACTTGTACGTTACTTGAGTATTTCCATGTGATGCTACTTTCTACATGTCAGAGGGAAATATTGTACTTTCTACTCCACTACATTTATTTGACAGCTTTAGTTACTTTTCAGATGAAGATTTGACACAATGGATAATATAACAAGCTTTTAAAATACAACACATTGTTAAAGATGAAACCAGTGGTTTCCAACCTTTTTGTCTTTTGACGTCTTACAAAAAGCAGTGTGTAGTCGGGGTCACATTTCACATGTCTATGAGTTGTTAACAGCTCCACCAAATAGTGATTTTTCCCTCTAAACTTCTCACATGCTTTCATTTCAATAAATGTTCAAATGATCCAATATTTCAGCAAAAATCAAAGATTAGAGAAAAAGTCCAAAAACTGAAAACAGATTTGTGTATCAGAACTTTGTTTTTTCTTCTTTCCTCTCCCATTAATCATCTCACCACCCCTCAGATTTATCTGCTGACCCTTTGGAGGGGCCCGACCCCTAGGTTGGGAACCACTGGACCAAACTAGCTAACTGTATATAAAGTAGTGTAAACTAGCTCCACCTCCAGCAGCTACAACAGTAACATGCTGCTCTAACACTGATGCTTCACTATTAATAATCTAATGATGTCATATATAATAATATATCAGTCAGAGGGACCAAACCACTACTTTTACTGCAATACTTTAACTACATCAAGCTCATAATACTTATGTACTTTTACTGCAATACTTTAACTACATCAAGCTCATAATACTTATGTACTTTTACTGCAATACTTTAACTACATCAAGCTCATAATACTTATGTACTTTTACTGCAATACTTTAACTACATCAAGCCCATAATACTTATGTACTTTTACTGCAATACTTTAACTACATCAAGCCCATAATACTTATGTACTTTTACTGCAATACTTTAACTACATCAAGCCCATAATACTTATGTACTTTTACTGCAATACTTTAACTACATCAAGCCCATAATACTTATGTACTTTTACTGCAATACTTTAACTACATCAAGCCCATAATACTTATGTACTTTTACTGCAATACTTTAACTACATCAAGCCCATAATACTTATGTACTTTTACTGCAATACTTTAACTACATCAAGCTCATAATACTTATGTACTTTTACTGTAGTAGGATTTTTCATGACTTTTACTTTATATGGAGTACTTTAACACTGATGTATTGGTACCAACTCAGGCAGCTCAGTTATTTATGGACGCTGTGATTTTCTCTCGTGTTTCGTGTTGTATGACAGTATCCTCGTCCTCACATCCTCATACAATCAGGCACTAAAAATAATGGACAAAAAGCCTGTTCGGTGGCATCACTGTCACATACTGAAATATACAATCTACTTAGTTTTGAGAGCTTTACTCATTTATGTTTTCTTAAATTAGTTTTCAAATGTATCAGTAGTTTATCCCCCGAGCCAAAGACAAGACAGTACCAAAGTAACTAGCAGCATGGTGAATGGCAACTGTAGAATACCATATCATAGATCTAAATCCATACAGGACTGTGAACACATTACCAACTGAAATCAAATTAATTTCAGATATAAAATCTTTTACAACAGAGGTGAAGTGTTAGCTAAAAGCAAACCAGAGCTGTATCCATTTTTAGCTAATAGTATTGTATTGTTAATTTTTTTTTTTTCAAACTGTACATCACAATCAGTGTAATTCAGTGTGTGTATTTTATTGTACTTCCATATCTGTAGTGCCCTGTGGTTTTTATGATGATGAAAGCTGTATATTTTAATTACACTGTATATGTAACGCCCAACTAGGGACAAGAGCTGAAAATTAGCAATAGCTATAAACTCTCTGTGCAGTTCATCAGTTTCATGCTCTGTATTGGAAATATGTTCAATTGCATCGTCCCTATGAAATAAAATAAAAAGAAAAGAAAGAAATGTTATTTTCTGATTGTTTCCTCCACACAACCCTGCAGGAAGGTGCCACATCGCTGGAATTGGTGTGAATGCAGCCTTACATGAAACCTCGCTGTATGAACGGTAAACAAACTTTGCTTCATCATCATATTATATTTATTAATCTCACACAGTAACAAACATACATTATCTCATCGCTGTGCAAGCGGATGTTTAAAAAAGAAAAACAGTGTTAAAACTAAGTAGCGTCTTTCTTTCACTCGCTTCTAAAACAAATGCACACGCTTATTCCACAGAGGGCGCTAAAATCATCATATAATACAAGTTGTAATAACTTTAAGTAAGATTTTTCATGCAGGACTTTTACTTCTAATGAAGTATTTTTACATTGTTGTATTGGTACTTTTACTGCAGTAAAGGATCTGAATACTTCCTGTTAGTATGAAGTACACACTGTATACGGTTAGTATGAAGTACACACTGTATACGGTTAGTATGAAGTACACACTGTTCAGAACTGTTTACTAGGATCTGAACCGTTTCTTTAAATGTGACATTAAATTGACTTTATGTTCGATACGTCCAGCTCACCTGGTCTGCTGTCGCCGCAGGGAGAAGAGGGGCTCCAGGGGGGAGAAGAGGGAATGGGACTGGAAGGGGAGGGCAGACGGGAGGAGGTGGGGGAGGTGGAGGAGGAGGGGGAGGCCGCAGAGGAGACGACACTGGATTCACTGAATTCACTGTTAAACTGAAATTTGTTCTGACGTTCTGAAAACAAAAAGACAAAGATGAGATGATGACGGATTTCATGTCTCTGTGGTCATTTTTTGTCTCTTTGCAGTCGCTATGCATCTCTTTGTAGATGCTACGCGTCTCTTTGCAGTCGCTAGGCGTCTCTTTGTAGTCGCTACGCGTCTCTTTGTAGATGCTACGCGTCTCTTTGCAGTCGCTACGCGTCTCTTTGCAGTCGCTACGCGTCTCTTTGTAGATGCTACGCGTCTCTTTGCAGTCGCTACGCGTCTCTTTGTAGATGCTACGTGTCTCTTTGCAGTCGCTACGCGTCTCTTTGCAGTCGCTACGCGTCTCTTTGTAGATGCTACGTGTCTCTTTGCAGTCGCTACGCGTCTCTTTGCAGTCGCTACGCGTCTCTTTGTAGATGCTACGCGTCTCTTTGCAGTCGCTACGCGTCTCTTTGTAGATGCTACGTGTCTCTTTGCAGTCGCTATGTGTCTCTTTGCAGTCGTCTTGTGTCCTTGTGCTAGTTTAGCGTCTCTTTGCAGTTGTTTTTTGTCAGTCTGCGGTCATTTCGTGTTTCTCTGTGGTCATTTTTGTCTCTTTGTGGTGGTTTTGAATCTGTTTGTGGTAGTTTAATCTATTTATGTGAAGAGAGACGATGTGAGACGGAGCAGGAGATGGATTTTCACCTAGAAACTCTGCTTGCAGTTGTGGACTTCGCAGAGACAAATGGGGAAGAGGAGGAGGAGGAGACGATGAGGAGGACGGAGGCTCCGTCACTGAGGTAGATGTTACTGATGATGGAGGTGATGATGAAGGTGGTGATGAAGACTTCATGATGAACACCTGCAGTGGGAGGAGCTAATCTGTTATTCAGAGAACTGTAACATCCTGACAGTGTGATGTGACCCCTGAACTCATCACTCCAACCTGCAGACGTTAGAAATGTAGATCAGAGCAGGAAACGACCACTAACTGCCCAAAAATACTCCAGAGTGACGTGTTTTTGATTCTAGTTTCAGGATGAGGAGTTAAAGCGTTTGATCAACTTTCTCTATTAAGGAAATCACTCGTGTCTCAGGAGCTCCAGAGGAGTCTGAACTTGTTAGAAGCTGCAGGAGATGAACTTCAGACAGATATTCTATGAGAAGAGAGATGTTCGTTTACATTAACCTCATTTTCATTCACATTAAATTGTGTTTACAGATTATCTCAGAAACTAGTTCCTGTTTTGTTATTTCATGTCACAGGTGAACAAGAGAAGAGATCAGATTACCTTTGTAACCTCGGTTCTCTGAGAGCGTTCAGGTGTACCCACTGACCGGTGCCGTCGCTTCACAGGACAACAGGAAGCATCACCTGTCCTCCCAGTCTTCCCAGTTTGCACTCACTGACCGGTTTGAAGCTGCATCTCCTCGGCTCCTCGTGGCGTCGACAGAACAACGACTTCCTGCGGCTGGGACAAAGTCTGTGCCACACACACACACACACACACACACACACACACACACACACACACACTGTTACAACAAAGTGTGTGTGTGTGTGTGTGCGTGTGTGTGCGTGTTTGTGAACCAGACTCAGGTTTGAAGAGAAAACTTCATTCATGCAAAGCACCCATGACTCAAAAGTCCACATTAATTATTGACATTTTTATGACATGGTTGCCATGGATACCAGGAAGGAAAAGAGAGAGTCAGCTGGACTTTTAACCCACACACACATACACACATACGCACACACACACACACACACACACACACACACACACACACAATCTCTGTGCAAGGCTTCACTAGTCAGACATGAATTCATTCATTATAATGAATAATACATTCATTTAATAGTTCATTCATTTGTGTTGTCTTGTTTTGAATATTGTAGTCGTTTGGTCCACAAAACTACTACAGAGACACAAAACTACTACAAAGAGACACAAAACTACTACAGAGACACAAACCTACTACAGAGAGACACAAAACTACTACAGAGAGACTCAAAACTACAACAAAGAGACACAAAACTACAACAAAGACACAAAACTACTACAAAGAGACTCAAAACTACTACAAAGAGACTCAAAACTACAACAAAGAGACACAAAACTACTACAGAGAGACTCAAAACTACAACAAAGAGACTCAAAACTACTACAAAGAGACACAAAACTACAACAAAGAGACACAAAACTACTACAAAGAGACTCAAAACTACAACAAAGAGACACAAAACTACTACAGAGAGACTCAAAACTACAACAAAGAGACACAAAACTACTACAGAGACACAAAACTACTACAAAGAGACTCAAAACTACAACAAAGAGACACAAAAATACTACAAAGAGACTCAAAACTACAAAAAAGAGACACAAAACTACGACAAAGAGACTCAAAACTACTACAAAGAGACTCAAAACTACAACAAAGAGACACAAAACTACTACAGAGAGACTCAAAACTACAACAGAGACACAAAACTACTACAGAGACACAAAACTACTACAAAGAGACACAAAACTACTACAGAGAGACACAAAACTACTACAGAGAGACACAAAACTACTACAGAGAGACTCAAAACTACAACAAAGAGACTCAAAACTACTACAAAGAGACTCAAAACTACAACAAAGAGACACAAAACTACTACAGAGAGACTCAAAACTACAACAGAGACACAAAACTACTACAGAGACACAAAACTACTACAAAGAGACACAAAACTACTACAGAGAGACACAAAACTACTACAGAGAGACACAAAACTACTACAGAGAGACTCAAAACTACAACAAAGAGACACAAAACTACTACAGAGATACAAAACTACTATAAAGAGACACAAAACTACTACAGAGAGACACAAAACTACTACAGAGACACAAAACTACTACAAAGAGACACAAAACTACTACAGAGAGACACAAAACTACTACAAAGAGACACAAAACTACTACAGAGACACAAAACTACTACAAAGAGACACAAAACTACTACAGAGAGACACAAAACTACTACAGAGACACAAAACTACTACAAAGAGACACAAAACTACTACAAAGTCACACAAAACTACTACAAAGAGACACAAAACTACTACAGAGACACAAAACTACTTCAAAGAGACACAAAACTACTACAAAGAGACACAAAACTACTTCAAAGAGACAAAACTACTACAAAGAGACACAAAACTACTACAAAGAGACACAAAATCAAATTAAATATAAAATCTTTTACAACAGAGGTTAAGTGTTGGCTAAAAGCAAACCCATTTTTAGCTGATTGTATATTTTCTTTTTTTCTTTCAAACTGTGCATCACAATCAGTGTAATTCAGTGTGTGTATTTTATTGTACTTCCATATCTGTAGTGCACTGTGGTTTTTGTGATGATGAAAGCTGTATATTTTAATTACACTGTATATGTAACGCACAACTAGGGACAAGAGTTGAAAATTAGCAATAGCTATAAACTCTCTGTGCAGTTCATCAGTTTCATGCTCTGTATTGGAAATATGTTATATTGCATTGTCCCTATGAAATAAAAGGAAATTAATTAATGAATTAAAACTACTATAGAGACACAAAACTACTACAAAGACGTAAAACGACCACAAACACGTGTTACGACTCTAGTCTTGATCAAATATAACCTGATATCCCATAAAACGGTAAATAGTGATCTGAAGATCAAAGTCTGAAAATGTTCGACTAGTTTAAAAGACAATAATCTGAGAATGTGCAGGTTTTAATATTCAGACAGATCTGATCATAAATCCAGTTATTGTGTTTATGATGAACTCTGCGGCTTCATGAAGCTTTTCAGCCTCGTTTAGCTGCTTGTTTTGGTGGAAACACTGAGACACTGTAATGTAATTAATGTAATTAATGTAATTAATGTAATTAATGTATTAATTACTGTATTAATGATTAAAAGTTAATCATTTTCAGTTGGATCAGACAGAAACACAGACAGGAAGGTTCACTATCAGCTTCTTTAATAAAACATCAATAAAATAAACAGTTTTCATTATTTACAAAACAACAACATGTGACACACATCCACAGCTTCTTCATCCCATCATCATCATCGTCATCATCATCACCGTCACCATGGTGACAGTTACAGCGTCCACTTCAAACACCTGCAGACACACAGAGGAGACACACTGAACAACTAAATACACCGACTCCTGCAAACTGACAATAACACTTATTATATATATATACTTATTAAATAATATACATAATATAATAATACATATTAAATAATATACATAATATAATTATACATATTATAGTTGGGATAACTGGTTGATCATCGGAAAAATTAATCGACACATATTTTGATTAATTGTTTTTTATTCTTTTTTTATTTAAACAAAAAGGCCAAAATGTGCTTGTTTCAGATTTTGTCGTCCATCAGATTAAACTGATTATTTTTGTGTTTGGACAAAACAAACATGTGACGACGTAACATTTGACTCTGAGAAGTTACAACGACCATTTCTGGATATTTGCTAATCAATAGTTTAAATAAATCTGTGACTGTGCTGCCACCTGCTGTTCACTGTTCTGTTGTCTTGACGATGAAGTAAAAGTCATTTTAACTACGTTACTTTAATATTCTGATACTTGGATTAGTTATTGATTACATGTTTTAACCAGATCCTGTCACACACATGTATCCTACTTTACTGTGTGTGTGTGTGTGTGTGTGTGTGTGTGTGTACCTGGTCTCTCTGTGTGTGTGTGTGTGTGTGTGTGTGTGTACCTGGTCTGTGTGTGTGTGTGTGTGTGTGTACCTCATCTGTGTGTGTGTGTGTGTGTGTGTGTGTGTGTACCTCGTCTGTGTGTGTGTGTGTGTGTACCTCGTATGTGTGTGTGTGTGTGTGTGTGTACTTCGTCTGTGTGTGTGTGTGTGTGCCTCGTCTGTGTGTGTGTGTGTGTGTACCTCATCTCTGTGTGTGTGTGTGTGTGTGCGTGCCTCGTCTGTGTGTGTGTGTACCTGGTCTCTGTGTGTGTGTGTGTGTGTGTGTGTGTGTGTGTGTGTGTGTGTGTACCTGGTCTCTGTGTGTGTGTGTGTGTGTGTGTGTGTACCTCGTCTGTGTGTGTGTGTGTGTGTGTGTGTGTGTGTGTGTACCTCGTCTGTGTGTGTGTGTGTGTCTCTGTGTGTGTGTGTGTGTGTGTGTACCTCGTCTGTGTGTGTGTGTGTGTGTCTGTGTGTGTGTGTGTGTGTGTCTGTGTGTGTGTGTGTGTGTGTGTGTCTCTGTGTGTGTGTGTGTGTGTGTGTGTGTGTGTGTGTGTGTATGTGTGTGTGTGTGTGTGTGTGTGTGTGTGTGTGTATGTGTGTGTGTGTGTGTGTGTGTGTGTATGTGTGTGTGTGTATGTGTGTGTGTGTGTGTGTGTGTGTGTGTGTGTGTGTGTGTGTGTGTGTACCTGGTCTCTCTGTGTGTGCACAGACACTTGCTGCTGCAGTAACGCCCCCCGCAGGTGGTGCAGGTGTAGTGCGAAGGGAAACCGCAGACGCAGCAGAAGTGTCGGGGGGGCAGCGAGGAGGGCGGAGCCGCCGCAGACAGGTAGTTAGGCTCCGGCTTCTCCGACAGGTTCTGCCAATCAGAGAGCAGAGGAGGGAGGAGGTCAGCTGACAGCAGAGCCTCTCAGCCAATGAGACGGCGGGTAAAGAGCAGCGGCGGCGACGTGTGACTCACCTCCTCCTCCAGCAGCGTCGTGAAGTTCTTCCTGAAACGCTGCTTGAAGTGATCGCCCCTCGTCTTCCTCTTCTTCTTCTCTGGATGCAAACACACACACACACACACACACACACAGAAAACTTCAGTAATCATGTGACGCTCAAACGAGGAAGACGAGGAGCTGATGAAGACAAACAGGAATCTGTTAAATCAGGATCTTTTGCGTCTCACCGGGTTCTTCTGTCTCACTGAACGCAGGCAGGCGGGCAGTAGGACCTGGGGGAGGGAGGGAGGACAGAGGGTCGTCCTGGAGACACAAAACAACAACAACAACAACAAGATGTCAACATGGATGAAATGGGCCTTTAAAGTTCACACAAAGAAGACAGAGAGATGCAGGTGAAAGCTCTGAGTAAGTGAACCTTGAGTTCAGAGACGTCACATCTTCACTTTGATTCACTTTAACTATCTGATCAATAATCAATAAAGATACAGAAACATCTGGAGGAAGACTGACAGACTCACCTGGAAGTTGTCTTTCTCCAGAGCCTCCAGCTGTCTGCTCAGCCTCCTCTGTCTGGTGGCTTCATCCAAAACTCTGCGCTGACCCGCCTCCACCCGAGCTGACAAACAAACAAACAAACAAACAAACAAACAGACAGAGAGAGAGTGTTTACATCAGTTTTTATCAGCTGTAGATTAGTGTCGCCTCAACTCAAATCAAACTTTGCTGTAAAAACTTTAAGAAATTGAATATTTCTCCTGAAACTCTGTCAAACATCTGAAGGAATAAACAACTTGTTATGAAGTGAAGTTGAATCCGTCGGGCTGTTAGTTCATCAGAATATCCAGATTCAAACAAACAAACTGTTTACTGCAGAGCGATCCGTCTCCTGAAGTCAGGATTTTATTCAACAGCAGAACATTTCTACTGTCTGTCTGTAACTATTATCAAGAAGAACCTGGTTCAGTTCTTATCGTCACCAGGGAAGAACTGCTGGATCCTCAACAGCTCAGCAGGGTTTGAACATCTGCTGCTCATCAACAGACCAAACAGGATCTGAAACCAGACTCGGTGAGTCCGGCACTGACAGGATCCTGCATCCACCGGGAGAACCACGTAACGGAGTTAACGGGGGGAAACGACGGGAGGCAGAATCTGCTTCTACATGAATACTCATCACCTAGAGACTGTTTTCATCAACTGCAAACTGTTTTATTCTTTATTCTGGATGATGTTTACGTCCCAGCTGTTAGCAAAAAACATCTGGACTCCCTCCTCATTATCCTCTGAGACTCAGACAGATGTTTACATACAGACCCACCAGAGACAAACACACACTGGACGCCTGCTACACAATATTAAAGACACATCGTCTGGTTCATCTTCTCTCAACCTGCAGACCTGATCTGACAGACAGACAGACAGACAGACAGACAGACAGACAGACAGACCGCCTCCACCTGTCTGTGGACCACAGACGTCCTGACAGACAGGATGGGAGGTCGAGGCCCCCCATGCTTATAAATTATATATGTTTAGTTTAAAATACAAATTGTTGCTACTGTTATTAGTGTAGATCTGAACAGGCTGTATAAACTGTACACTAACACCTACTGTATGTATGTAAACATGGCATTTCAGCTTCTTCACTTCTTTACACTGTTTACTTCCGGTTTACAGTTACAGAAACATTATTCCTGAAGATTATTGTTGTTATTATTCTGTGTAAAACACACTAAACTTCATTTATATTTACATTTTTAATGTTTTTATTGTCTTTATCTTTCATCATCTCTCTGCTTTTATCTTCATCTTCTCATTTTCTCGCTTTTGTTTGTTTGTTTCTGTTGTTATTTTGTCTTCTGAGTTTCCGGCTTTGTTTAGTCTGTGAACTCTGTTTTAAGGCTGCTATATGAATTAAGTTATTATTATTATTATTATAAACCGGAGTCAGACTCTTTGTGAACGTGCATCTGGTTCTGGTTCTGCTTGTGTCGTCAGCTGGAGCCGCAGCCGCCGCTACGGTTCACGAAAGCGGACAAAAAAGTGAAAGATAACGCGGTTTAACGCGCATCTGCTTTACTTTATCACCAGCAAAGTCGCGTTTCAACGTGTAATTTGGTTAAAATTAAACAAAACTCACCGGAAGCTTTCTTTTCCAGCACCATGTTGGTTGTTGATGTCTACGGCAGCCGCAGAGGGACATAACAGCTCCAAAGTCGCGCGTTTTTTCTTGATAACGGGTCTAATTGTATTCAGACCTGCTCACAGGAAAACTCAGAGGGTCAAATATACTTTAAAAAATGACGAATTTACATTATTTACATTTCCATGAATCTGAAGAGGCAGAACATCGCTGCTAGTGTGACTTTCTTTACTACGGAAAGCCACAGGGCGCCATTAAATGAGCGCGTTTGCTGCTCTTTGTCGCCACCTGGTGGATAAATGTTATCGGCACCACCAGTGTGAAATACTATAATTGTCTTACTATAATAATAATAATAATAATAATAATAATAATAATAATAATAATAATAATAATAATAATAATTTATACATATTGTTATATGATATACAATAATTGCAATAATAAAACATCTAAGAGAAAATCTTGAACAAGAGAGGTTGTCTTATAATTTATGGATCCTTTTCACATATTTTGATTATATTGATAATTTGACCTGTTGTAACAATCATTATTCTGTCATAATTACATTAATTATTTTATCATTGGTGAAAACTGAACACATGATATCTGTGTAAATACCAGAATCTGATGTACAGAAAAGGAAAATGTACTAAAACAGTTTTACAGGATGCTGCTGTTAAAGTTAAACTAAGTTACATCAATACAATAACTAATAGACACAGTTCAGTTAGTGCATTTCCTTTTAAATAACTGCAGTTAAATGTCAACATAACGATTTGTCTACAAACAAGCACAAATTTTAACATATATGAGAGAATAAAGTTACCAATAAGCGAATAATTGATTAATATTTCCTTGAGTTTAAATGGAGCTTTGTGTTCAAATAAAGTTCTCATTTTGCTTTAATTATAAGGACAGTTTACAGGGAAACATGGAATCATAGAAGTAGAATCATATCTAACATCCTGTATCACCAGAAGGTTTATAGCTTAAAGTACATCTCATCTACGTCGGCTTCAGATGATGAAGATCAAAATAAATGTGTGAAACAGCGTCTGCGGAGGAAGATCATTGATATGATGAGAAAAAGCTCCAGTAAAACAGCTACTTAATGGACATTAAGGAGGAGAATAAACAGACAAAAAAAAACAAACCGCCATGACAGTACAATTATTTATTCAAATCCCCAAAACTTTATTCACTCAGTCATTAACAAATAATTTAATGCAGTTTGTACAAAGCCAGAGACAGTTGATTCCTCGTATCGACAGGCACGCATGGAGAGAAAAACTACAGCCGACGTCAGGTGGAAACCTCGTGAAGTCGCTCCTCACAGACTCAAAACCATCAGAAGATTAAAAACTGTGAAGGAGACGAGTGTTTCACACGGCGACGATGATGGAAAAATACCCAACTACATGATGGAAACATAGAAAACCTCAAGAAATGAACAACATGAATTTAAAAAAAACTAAACAATGAAGAATAAAACAGTAAAATATAAAAAGGCCTTTAGTGTTTTCCCAGTAACAGTTCTTTAAGTGGAGTTTCACCTCCTTAATACTCAGTTTACAGACATTTACCAAACTCCTCAGACTTCTTAGCATTCAAAAATATATATATATATATTTTTCTTACTTTCTTTTTCTTTTAAAACATTTTAAGCTCTTTACATCTTTTTTTGGCATTTTTTTCTATGTTCTACATCACACTTATTTTCATCAGATTCAACATTCTCTGTTCGTAGTATCAAACTTTAAAAAGGATCAAAGCAACCTGTGACGCTCCATCCCAAAAAAAAACAACAACAACAACGTTTTGATTCCCATCATTCTCAGCTACATCGCTGATTGCTACGGTAACCCCAATATCGCCCAGGCTGCGAACTAGCAACGGATTTTGTGGTCGACATTATTCGGTTTTTACTTGCATGATGCCAATTTTGATTGGAGAAAAAAACGCTCCAGATGACCGGGCGCTCTGTAACACACACACACACACACACACGCGCACACACACAAACACACATACACACACCTGGAGTGTGTTCTGCTTGCATAGATCTTTATGTCGAGGCAGTTTAGTGTAATAAAAGGCAGCACGGTGACGACTAAATCGAAATGTTCAGCAACGATGCCTTCAAGACCATGAAATCTCTCAGGTTTTTTTCTCACCTCTTTGCACTTTTGCTTGTTTGAAGCTACTGACTGAAAATTAGGACTAAACAAAGTGACTCTTATTCTAAAAAAATGTCTAACGATGCACTCAGGATCGTCTGTCTGACTTTTGTCACCGATACTGAGACACAGGTACAGGCGCATTAGGTGTAAATGCAGATGAAGCGGATCATCCAATCAGAGACGAGACAATAAAACTTTAGAAAAAAGAAGAAAAAAAAATAGATTGAGTAATGTTGTGACGATGCGTTCAATGACTAGTAATTCACAAATCTAGTAATTCATGCAGATTCCTCTGTCTGGTCTGTCTGTATCTGTGACGATGAGGTTGACTGATGTTCTCACACACACACACACACACACACACACACACACACACACGCTAGGCTTGGTGGTATCGTGGTATTACGGTATACCAGGGTATTGGTATGATTTTCAATACCATCATAAATACAGATGCTCCTCTTTCCTCTGATGGAGATGCTGTATTGAGGTGATGTATTGTAGTACACAGCATGGCCACAAGAGGTCAGTCTGTGTTAGTGGAACAGGCAGTTGAGCTGAGAAAGATGGCGACTGCGAGTGGTTACAGGACTAGTAAAAAAAGAAAAAAAAAACGCCTCTGCACCTGTTTGGGAGTGTTTTGGGTTTAGTCCCGATGATAAAAGGTTACTGAGCAGAACTCGGAGGAGCAGCTGAGATTGTCACCGCTGATCCGCCTTAAGTGAGTCTGGGCTGAAGTCGTCTCTAGCTTCAGAGGCTAACCCCCCTTTCCCTTCAGCTGGGTGGTGAGCAGGAGGACACGAGAGCTTGGGCCTTGAGGAGTTGTCGCATTTATTCGCTGACAAATAGCCTAAACTGTTGACAAACTGCAAACTGCTACGTTCACAGCTGCTAACTTCATCCTCTGCTCCGGTCGCCAGTGTCACTGTCAAACACACTCTCTCTCTCTCGCTACGCGCTGAACTATTCCTTACAGGAGCTACGCTACTTGTAGAACACATTTTAGTTTAAAAAAATATCTAAAAATACATTAAAAACATTCTCTGATGCTCAGGCCCAGTGGGCTGCCGGGCCTGAGATACACTGGCGGCTCAGCTTTGTTTTCTCTTTACACGAATACCGTCATATACCGTATACCCTGGTGAAATGTCAGGAAGGTATGAAGGTATGAAAAAATAGATACCGCCCAATCCTAAAACACACACACAGTCTTTAACACACACACACACACACACACACACACACACACTCACACAGACACACTAGGGGTCGACGAAGGACACCATGATGTATCGGGTCCCTCTGGTGGTGGGAAGGCCCTCGTGGTAGTGCGTCAGGCGGCCGGGGTGCATGAAGGACCAGCCCTTCCTGGGAGACTCCACTTTACAGTCATAACGCAGGAACCTGCAGCCTCCACCCTGACACACACACACACACACACACACACACACACACACACACAGGTACAGACAGGTAAACACACTGCGGGAGGTTTTGTTCAGCTATAATCAGCTCAGCAGATGTTTGTTCTGTTTTGGTTGTTTTTCAGTTGACTGTTGATACTGAAGAAAACATTTAACTGAGTCGATTCAGCAGATTTCAGTGGACTACTTCTTTCTGTACTCTGCTGCTCTCATTTACAGCAGCTGTCACTGTACATGGAAGTGAAAAGTAGTGTGTAAGTGTGAAATATTATTTGGACGCACTGACTGACTCTTGAGTTCTGACACCTCGATGAGTAAAATGCACAGATTGACTTAAACGCTAACAAATCTGTTCTCTACATCTATATCCAACAACTCCAACAGAGTGAGATGTTTTATCTCTAGAGGATCACATTAATTTCAGGGGTTGCATTCTTCCAGTTAAACATTCATTTATATCAGCTCTATAATTCAGGATAATCAACTTAATAGTTTTGAACCAGTGAATAATAAGGTGTGCTAAATTTAGTAGCTACAGCTGTTATTTTGATGGGTCGGATACATATTTCATCAACATTTAGGTAAACAGAAGTATCAGATTAGACTCAAATAGCTTCATGGGAACAGCCAAGCTCTGATGTTAGAATGAGCATGTTTTTAAATCATTTTGAAAGGGATTTATGGTCTTTTATCTGTAATGTATATCAGAGTCACTGTCACTGGAAAGAGTGAGTTGTGCTGAATCTGGCAGTATGTGAGTTACGACGTCTGTGAATTTTGACTGTTAGAAAACAGAGTAAGATTTCTGATGTAAAATACACATTTCATGTGCTACGGGCATCATAAAAACAGCTCTCTGCTTTGGTTTCCAGTTTATTCAGATTGTGAGTTGTAATTTCCTCCTGACCTGTTTTCTCAGAAGTGTGTTTTTGTTTGTGTGTTCACCTCGTAGTCGACGTGCTTGCTGTTCAGGGCGATGTTGATGGTGAAGGTGGAGGAGTCGTGATGTGGCCGCAGATACGGCTGCTCGTCAGGTCGGTAACGTACCACAAAGTTCATGATGGCCTGGGCCTGCAGATGCGGAGGATGAATGATTTGTAACGTAAACTGATCCATGACAGATGCTGCACAAAGAGGAACTCCTCTCAATTCTTTCAAACACTAATTTAAAGAGTTAATGTTGACAACACACTGTGTTGTACCTTTAGGTAGCATCTGGATGTACCTTTGGGTAGCAACTGGACTGTACCTTTGGGTAGCATCTGGACTGTACCTTTGAGTAGCATCAGGACTGAACCTTTGAGTAGCATCAGGACTGAACCTTTGAGTAGCATCTGGACTGAACCTTTGAGTAGCATCTGGACTGAACCTTTGAGTAGCATCTGGACTGAACCTTTGAGTAGCATCTGGACTGAACCTTTGAGTAGCATCTGGACTGAACCTTTGAGTAGCATCTGGACTGAACCTTTGAGTAGCATCTGGACTGAACCTTTGGGTAGTATCTGGACTGAACCTTTGAGTAGCCTTGGACTGAACCTTTGAGTAATATCTGGACTGAACCTTTGAGTAGTATCTGGACTGAACCTTTGAGTAGCATCTGGACTGAACCTTTGAGTAGCATCTGGACTGTACCTTTGAGTAGCATCAGGACTGAACCTTTGAGTAGCATCAGGACTGAACCTAGGGGTAGTATTTTAATGTATGTGTACCTTGAGGTAGAATCTGTAATATGTGTACCTTGGGGTAGTATCCAGGATAGAGTTTTTCAGTGACAGGGACGATGTACTCTTTAAGGAATTTCAGCCACTCCTTCTCGAAGCCGATCTGGTTCATGTGGATGTCCACAGTCGGGACGTTTTCATAACCACCAGCCAGACGCTCATCCTGAACACAAACACATATTGGACACAAGTTTTTAAAACAATACTCATTTAACTCACTTTCCCTGCATGTCTCTCTCACAGACAGGTAAGCAGATAGACAGGTTACCTTGTGTGACCCTCCTGACCACTGCCCATGGTCTTCCATGGTCTCCACCAAATGATCACACATCTTCTCTGAGAATGCTGGAAACCAGTAAACATCAGGACAGGGCTGAGGGAGACAGAATGATTGTTACTGAGCTAAAGATGATATAAACAATTATTCTGTAATTAGTACCAACTGTCCAGGAAACCTTTTTAGGAAATCACAGAGCTTCAAAATAAAGAGTCTACCTCTGCTTTATTATCTATTCTTGATTTGGAATCCCAATTTGCTCAAATAAAGTGGTTGCTAACCTTCCCAGGGTCCACATGAAATAAATATAAAACTAAAAAGCAGTTCAGTCACACAGAGTCAGTGTTTTGTTGTTGTGTTACCTGTTCTACGAAGCTCTTCTCATCCTCAAAGATCTTCGAGTAGTTCTCACTGATATACTTCTCCTTCCAGTCCTGCAAAGACACAGATGTTCAGCCTGTGCTGTCATTCATTTCATCATGTGTGCATGTTAGCATATGTGTGTGTGTGTGTCTGACCACAGGGTTGTCGAAGATCTGCCACATGTCCGGGTGCAGCCTGGACGTGTTGAAGTTGGCCGATGACACCAGACGACCGAACTCATCGCGGTTCGACACAAACATGAAAACTCCCTGTGGACAGACAGAGATGAGCGTTATGTAGTTATTGTTTTTTTTATCTGTGTTTGTCCAAAGAGATAATGGTATGTCTTAGGATGCACTCAAGAAACAAACACAGCTGCTGTTGAAGAAAAAAAGGGTTAAAATCTTCAAATGTGTACAGGAGCAGTGTTGAAAATATGATAAAAAAAGTGTTTATTAGTTGTTTTTCATCAGTCTTTCAGTTTGTGAGTTTCGGGGAAGCACATTTTGAATGACACCAAATCATCATCCACCTGTTGTCCCATTTGTCCAATCAGGACACACATAATGAATGAATGTATAAAAACCTCCAAACTTGTATGAAACAAGAAGTATTATTTAAATGCTCTGAAACTTGTGTTGCTGCTGAAGGTGGGACAACAGTTTCACACATTTGCACCTCAAACTGCTTCCCTTCAGGTCTCTATAGTATAATTACATGTGTTGTAAGGTGAGCAGGTGTTTAGTATTACCTGGTCTCTGATTCTCCTGCAGAACACCATGTCGGCATCCATCCCCTCGTCCACAAACAGGCTCACCTGGGACAGTTTGGACCGCAGCATGCTGCCTTTGAGCAAGTAGGCCTGGGTAATGTATGGAACGTTCCACAGACCGCTGCAAAAACACAGGTAAACATTCTTCATCTCACCTCAAATGTGTTGTTAGGAGATTTATAGATAACAAAAAGCACCATTGACTAAACTACTCACATCCTCTTGCCCTGGACGATCTCGATGTAGTCTTCAGATCTGGAGTAGAATCCTTCAGGACTCAGAGCACCCCAGAAGTTACTCCACAGCTTCCCGTGTCTTGACAGCATGGGAGCAATGACTGACCTGAGACAGAGACACGAGGACAGGTGAAGTGTGTGTCTGTGTGAGCTGCTGAGGTGCCCATCAGAACGTAACTTCTTCGGCTGAAATAGGTCTTACAAGTGTGACATAGTGCAATTCTGTGCCACGCACCAAAAAGTGTTTAAAAAACAAAAACTGAACTTAAACTTTAAAATATAAAACTTTATAAGACTTCTACTGTTAACAATAAATAAATAGCATCCGGTAATATCATCACATTCCACATATTCCATTTGGAAAATATCCTTGTTTGGATGTAGGGTAATAAAGAAGAGTACTGGTGTGTACCTGTTAGGGTGTATGGTAACAAAGAAGGGCATTAGTGTGTATTTATCAGGGTGTAGGGTATACACCTTTACTAAGTGCTAGTGTGTACTTGGTTAGGGTGTAGGGTATTTAATGGAGTACTGGTGTGTACCTGTTAGGGTGTAGGGTGATACAGAAGGGTACTAGTGTGTTCTTGTTAGTGTATAAAATATACAGAAGGGTATTTGTTAGGGTGTAGAGTGATACAGAGGGTACTAATGTGTTTTTGATGTAGGGTATATAGAAGGGTATTTGTAAGGTTGTAGGGTGAAACTGAAGGGTACTAGTGTGTACTTGTTTGGGTGTAGGGTATATGTGAGGGTACTAGTGTGTAATTTTTAGGGTGTTGGGTAAGTAGAGTAGAACTGTGTTTAGTGTATACAGGAGGGTACTTACTTGTTTTCTTCTATTAGTATCCTCAGTGTGTCGGGGTTCGTCAAGGCAACATCAGAGTCGATACTGAAGTAGTAGTCACACTCTGGATTCTTCTTACATGCCTCGCTACACACACACACACACACACACACACACACACACACACACAGATATTAATTATGATCTGGTGGTTTTGTAAGTAATTTACATCTTTTGTACTGTCGAGTGAGTGTACGCACTTTCCTTCCTGTAACTCTCTTCTACGTATGTGGGTGTTTTCTAGCATAACCCAAAGACTTCCAGGAATCAGAAATGGATCACTTAAAGTACAGAAAGTTAAAAAAAAACTAACCTGGGCACATTGTTGGATGTGGTGTAAAGGTTCTGAGAGGTATGACTGGTGCTGTATGATATTCTAAATGTTTTAACATTGCCCAACAATCCAACCTTACCAGCTAGAGATATTGATTAACAGCTACAGTTGGAGAGAAGAGGAAGACTTTCATTCAATGTTTTGTTTTGTTAACGCACATTTGTCTAATAAACACGTAAACTTGCTTTTCATGCAAGTTTTGGCAACGTAACCCTGTACATAAACCCGACCACATTATGTATGAACTTGTGTGTTACCCCTGATGATGAGATTGGTTCTGTTATTTTATTCTACTTAAAAATAAATAAAAAGGGCTCCACTCACACAGCCATGTTCCTGGCTTCGTCCTCCTGCAGGTTCTCCTCCGGTCCGATCAGCTGGGCGTCTGGGAACAAAGACCTGTGACGCTCCCAGAACTTCTGGATGTGACGCTCGTGGTACACAACCTGGATCACAGCAGATTAAACATCAGATCACACAAGAGCGGATTACAATAGAGCAGGTGTAAGGTGAGCCGTCAGGACTGCGTCGTACGTTGTTGTGGATGAAGAGGCGTATCCTGCCCATGGGGTAGTTGAGTGTTGTCAGTCGGTCCAGGAACTCTTCCATGAAGGGCGTCGCGTGTTCAATAAACACCGCAACGTACACCAGAGGCATCTCTTCATCCTGAACACACACACGCACAAAGTTTAAACGTCCTGCCTTGAATTAAACAGGAGTCATAATCTCAGCTTCATGCGGACAGGTGAGAGTACGTACAGAAGCTTCGTTAAAGAACAGCAGGTCGTCATCACAGATGCCGCAGCCGTTCTCATATGTCCATGCTGTCGGGACGTAGTTACCCAGATAGTTCAGCTGGAGCTGGACAGAGAAACATAGATTTCTAACATCTGATACACGTCAGACTTGTGATAAAGTTTAGTTTTGTTCTGGTTTTCCTGTAAACCTGCTGCCATCCTGCATCTGAAGCACGAAATTGTTGGCAAACCTTTTTATCCAAGACTAACTCTAAGAACGAGAACTACGATGAAATGTTTGACATTTTTCATCCGAGAATAAAAACTTGAAAACATGCAGGCAGCACACACAGTTATAAAAAGATATACACACATATATATATATATATAAAAAATATAATATATAAAAAGTATTATCAAGTGTGTATGTGATCAGTCGGTCACCTTGGTGGGTCCGTTGCCGTGGATAATAACAGGAAGTGTGTCGTAGGCGACGTTCCTCGCCCTGACCTTTGCCCTCTCAAACTTTAAGACGACTTCCTCTGACAGAGAGAGAAAGATTCAGTTCATTCCAGTTCTGCAGGTTCACCAAGTTGTATTCTTTAATACCACACATAATTATTTTTACTACCAGTAACTACACAACTGTACCAGTCAAAGTATGAAAGTATGACGGAAAACCAGCAGGACACTTCCAACCAGTTTAATGTTGGAATGAAACTGATTATGATGTTGATGTGGTCAACTTAAGGAAAAACGTGTGTGTGTGTGTGTGTGTGTGTGTGTGTTTGTGCGTCTCACCAACGGCTCCGTTCAGGTTTTGGAAGATTCTGGATCGATGGTCCAGAGTCATGTTGAACTTGGTCTGAGGAGACAAATCACACAATCACAGATGTTTTACTCCTGAAAATTACATCTGAAAAAAAAAAGTCATTTATATTCAGGGACGAGACGTGTTCACAACATCAGATCTTCTTTTTGAATGGGGAGAGTACCGACAGAGTGATGCATTCTGGGTTGTTTGTAGCATTGAGGTTGCTAGGCTAGTCTGTTAGAGTCTCTAAAAGCCTTTGTTAGCTCAGTTTGTAGAGCTGCAACTAATGATTATTGATGAATCCGTTCCATATCAGAGAACAGTGACAAATGAGATTATAGTTTCCCAGAGTCAAATATGACGTCTAAACGTCTTATTTTGACTGACCAGCAGTCAAAAACACAAAGGTAATCAGTTTACTATCATGTATGATGAAGAAAACCATCATATCATCATATTTTAGAAGCTGAAACCAGTGAATGTTTTGTCATTTTTGACTAAACAATTATTCAGTTATCCAAATAGGTGCTGATACATTTTCAGATTTTAATGAATTGACTAATCCTTGCAGTTCTTGTGACGTGTTTTTCTGCAGCGGAGGAAATAAATTCATGTTTTTACTGCAGAAACACAGCGAGGAGGAAGAACGACTGCTGAGTTTGTACCAAAATAGTGATGTAATAAAATATCAGGCATGATGGCTCAGAGGAAATGACTCTAGACACACATATATGTTTTTTTACGTGTGTCTAACGTGCCGCAAAACTGTAGGAGCAGCAGCCGAGTTAGTTTCACGGCTCTGTTTACTGTTCAGCACATCGGCTACTCGACATGGCAGCTCTCTGCTGGTCTGCTGTTAGCAACCGTTAATTAAATAGTTATTATGTGGCGACATTTACAAGCAGTAAGCAAACCTTTAAAACAAAAACCCACCGAGGAAGACGAGGATAAAGTTTTATGAGAGATGGAGGTTTGGAGGTCTGAGTTGTTCTGTGTGTTGTCAATAAGTCAATAAGTTAATTATGGATTAATAGTATCTCAGGAAAGTGTGTTTATCAAAAAAAGTCCTTTTATAAAAAAAGAAATCAACTGCTGGAAGAGGGAGTTTCATCTCATATTTAGACCAATACAGTAATAGTTTACAGTAGTAGTTTTTTCCCTGTAAAGTCCAGATATAATGTCTAGAAATTGTATCAAAGGACTGTGGTTGTAATTTACCCGCTGTGCCTTGTCCAGGTAGATTTTGGTGTAGAAAAGCTGGTCGTCATCGTTGTCTTTGTACTTCCACTGTTGGACGATTGTACTGAGGTCCGAAGCGAAGCCGATAAACCCTGAAAACACACACACACACACACACACACACACACACACACACACAAATACCAGAGAGTATTTCTTATGGTTTACTGGTTTCATAACTGCTATGTTTGCCAATTTATCTTCAGATAAAAATTGCAGATTTTGGCTACTCAAATGTGATGATTTAATGCTTTTCTTTGTCATACATTTTTGGGTTTGGACTGTTAGCAAAAAAACATAAAAATAAACAAAAAAAGACGTCACTGTGACTCTGTGACTGTCATTTTATAGACATAACAATCAATCCAGACAATAACTGATGGATCTGCTGTTTCATCCTGGACTCTGTCCCAGCATGCACTGGTCTGATCCCACTGGAGACCAGTGTAAACCCTGATGGACGATGGAACAGGACTCATCATTAGTCTCTTACCTCCCGAGTTGAGGTAGCGTTTCCCAGAACGCACCTCGGGGTATTTGGAAGCGAGTCTCTGGTCGGGCCAGCAGAAACCCTCCGCTGAGAAAATCACTCTGTGGCCCAGACGAGAAAACTTCATCAGCAGCTCCTCCGGACCCGATGCGAAGATCACGTCATAACTACAGAGAGACACACAGTCAGAAACACATAATGAACACAACTCTGACTCATCATCAGCTTTTAAGTTGATATGTTGAACTTGTTAGCAAACAGTTGCTTTATTTTATCCAGCAGTTACGGAGCAACATTATCATTCATGTGGAGTCGTGTTTCTGTCCACCTGGTGAATGTGAGTCCAATATTCTCTCTCTTTTAGCTGTTTTTACTCTCTACCAACTCCTGAGGGAAATATCTGGCTCTTAAGCTGCTAAATGCTCCACTATGTTCACCAGCTAGTCTACAGCTAACTGTGTCTGTTAGCAGGTAGTGTACAGCAGCTTTTTACAGCTTTTTCTCTGAAAAAGTCACATTTTTTCTGGTACAATCTCATATGTGATATATCAAGTAGATCTATTGATCTTTTCTCCAGCTGTTGTAATCACAGCACCTGATATATTTCCTCCTATTTGATTACTATTTTTCTGACTAATATTTGTCCCTTGAGGATGGTTGTTCATATTCATGTAAATGAATTTTTTATAGAGATGCTGCACATGTTGATGTCGTATTTGCAGACCCACATACATGCTATTTTTATTGTTTGGTTGTTGCAATAACATAATGTGCTACGTCTCCTCAGGTGTCTTGGATTGTTTTGGATTTTCTTGTTGTTTTTGTTTGTTGTATCAGCTGGTTTTAATCACCAGGAGGTTCCTGGCTGCTTGTTTCAATAACGCTGAGGGAAGCCGAGGACTGAAACGTGTCCGGTTTTCTGCTGCTGTGCATCTTTTAAGAATCTCTGAGTGCTGACGACTCCATTTGTTGTTTTTATTTAAGCGCTGAGAGTGAACCAGAACAGTGAAGTTGCAGCCAGACAGATAAACAATGAGCTGAAACTCACTATAAAGCTCCGTAAAGTCGAGAGGAGTTGCAGAGTCACAACCAACACATTACACACTGGTCTGTTAGAAATATAGATTATAGACACTTTAAAGGCTCAGACCTCTAAACTAAACTTATTTCCATTGTGTTTTGTTGTTGAACTGGTGAAGATGTTTATTCAACATTAAGTTTGTCTTTACCGATGAAACTACTAAAGCTGATTTCAGTGGGTTTCTGCTCTGATTATACAGCAGTTCTGTTATGACATGAAGATTTTTACAGTTTCAGGTTGTTTTGGTTGAAGATTCTCTGTATTCATGTGAAACTAAACCTAAGTAGGGCAGGTGAGTCAGATTTCTCACTGAACACAGAAACAACGGAAGTGAAAAGAGAAAACAAAGAAGCGACAGAACAAAAAGAAAGACGCGTTGAAAGGAAACGAGGACGCCGAGGATGATGAAGGTAAACGCACCTGTCCACGAACATGACGACCATGTCCTTCTTGTCAGAGTGTTTGAGCAGCTCCTTCTTCAACCATCTGACCTTCTGACCTCCGCCCACCGTCCGGGCCACGTCACCCCCCTTCCATTCCTCCCCCAGACCCAGGACCTGCACACACAATCATCATCATCATCATCATCTTTACTCTCCTCATTCCTTCCTTACTCTCCGTTTCCTACAGATTTGGACCATATTTCCCATCAGCCCCGCTGACACAATGCAGCCAACACACAGAGTGAGTTTTCACACAATAAATAGTTCTTCAGTGACATGTTTTGTTTTCCTGAGATGAGAAAGATAATTATAACGTTGCAACAAGACGACAACATGTTTTAAAATCACACTGAAGTTTTTAAGTGAATATTTCAAAATCACATTTTAATGAAAAAGTCAAAAAACGTTTCTTCTGTGATCATTTTTAGTTGTTAAACTGACTCGACTACATTGACATAAAACTTAACTTTCCTGAGATGATGAAACAATAAGAAAACATTCAGATTTTTTTTTTAATGTCCAATAAATGTACATGTGAGACTGATTTGTTGGTGGGCAGCGTTCTCCACTCTGGCCTGTGGCTAATAAGCGAGCTACAGTTTGTTTGGAAAGTTTCTTTTAAATCAACACACACAGAGAACCAAACTTCAGCATTAACAGCAGATTCTCATTGTGTTACACTACAACTGTCCCCTGTAAACGATGGCAGGTAGGAACGAAAAATGATTTTGTTTCACATATAAACATGTTCTGTGCTGTAGATGATGATGATGAAATAATCTAATAATATAATGAACTTCATTCTGCAAATTGTGTCAACAGAGTAAAGCTTTAACATTAATGAGTCTGGTGAACTTTAAGCTGAAATGATATGTGCAGTAATTCAGGTTCCACATGTAGAGACATGAGCTGTTGCCCAGCAGCAAAACCAGCAGCAAGAACGATCCGATGGATCACGACTCAAAGTCTCAGTGAACCAGTTTCAGGATTATAGAATCACAATCTTCAAGAAAACAAGTAGAAACAAATATAGAAAGAGAAAGTAGGAATGTTTTATCGGCTCCTGTTGGAACTAAGACTCAGAAAAATGTGTAAAATTCAACACAGACAAAGAATATTGTTCAGTTTCCTTCACCAAACTGTTTCCTCTGATTCTCTTTTTGTTATTATGAGGACGGTTCTTGCAGAGAACTGGAAGCATCTTCAGGCTGAGATGAAGATAAAATGCATCATACGAACCAAAAGCATCGAAACTGAAGACTCTCAGACATGATGGAAGATAACGAGGTTCAGAGCCAAAAACTACAAATTTTATTCAACTTTTCACTGTTTTTCTTCATTTTTAAGTCTTCACTGTTTCATGAACACTTTGAGTAACGTCTGATGTTAAACAAGTGATGTTGATGTTTAAACTAAACCAACACAAATGAATTCAACAACTGATCTGCCAGTTTGTGTGGTCACCTTCCTCCTCTTCATCACATCTTCATCTCACCTGTCCGAAAGGTTTACTGATGGTGTGTTTTCAGGTTCTGTGTAGTCTGTTTTCTTTTGATGTTTGTGTTGTTTATGTCTCATTTACATACAGCACAGATAGAGTTTGAATCTGATCTTGAGAGTAACGCCTGCAGATGAATCAAAGTTTACTTCATTAAACCAGTTTACTTGCTGGTTACTTACTGTCACTTTTTATTCAAAATTCAAACTTTGGTTCGTACGTGAAGGAAAACTTAGATATTCAAACTGTAACGACCTGTTCTAATTCAAAACTTACAGTGGATCAACGCAGCAGAGCATTCGAAGTAGTTTATCTTGTGATCCAGCAGACGACGTCTTTAAAAATCACTGTCAGTAAACTCAACTAACAAATAAAAATGGAGGACGGCAGCGAGTGAAGCCGCGCTGATCAGATAATCACGACACCAAAGCATCTGAGAAGCATTCTGGGGTCAAAATTACCAACAAACATCAGGCTGTTTGCAAAAAGCAGCTGCTGCACTCCACACGACCACAACACATCTGAATCAGCAAGCTGGTTTACGCTCAGGTGCGGCAACATCAACTCTACAGACTGGTCTGACACGCTGCAGCTGTACGACACCACACAGGAAATATAAAGACTATACTGAACGGTAAGATACGTATTATCTCTGACCTGCTGTTATACGTGCTGATGACACATTACAGTAAACAGGTTCTGTTCAAAGTCATTCCAACAAATTACTTGTTAGTATGAATACATTCGAACTTGACTTTTTGAAAAAGTGACAGCTCTACACCATACAGACAGTTAAATATGAAAAGTTATTTAAAAATGTATTCGGCATCACCTTCAACACCACAGACAGCTGATGTTAGCTCATTTGTGGAATCGATCGTTATCAGGAAACAAGGCAGAAGAACTTTAACGTCTCGCCCCAGTAGATATAATCTGTCTGTTTGCTGCAAAAACTGAGTGAAGACTAGAGGCGTCTCTGTGTGCAGCCGCCTAGCTAGCATGTCCGCATGTGAGGCGTTCAGGGGACATCGGTAAATCGTAGCTACAGAAAATAACCCTCTAAACTGCATGAGTCTACCACCACAAGTAACCTCTCAACCTGTGGGAAACACTGACATTTGTTATAACCAGAATAACTGCAGCTTCACTCAGCAGTGTGTCGCCTAGTTACGTCCACATGTGTAGACGAGTATTTCTGATTTTAACGGCCTTTAACTGACTCATTTACAAAGTGTGCGTTACCTTCACAGTGTAGTTAAACTCTTTGGCCGTCCTCATGAAGCGGTGGAAGCCGTCCGTCTCCTCTGTTGCCGCGGTGATCACCAGCAGGTTTTCTACACACACACACACACACACACACACACACACACACACACACACACACACACAGAGTGACGAGGAGATCAGTGCTGACACGATCAATCATACTCAAATCAACAGAAATGTGATCATTTATGTAATCAATGGACAGTTTTGAGTCATTTCTTCAGAGAACGATCAATTAACCGCTTAATCACATCACACAAACAACCAGATCAATCGGTCAATCAATCAAACCAGCTGTTGTCAGTTATTCTACATCAGCAGTAACAACATTTAGAATACTGTTGTACAGAAGTGTGTTTCACTGTCGAGCCGCAATGATTAGTCAATTGATTGATTAGTTATTAATATGAATATTTTCTGGTTTCTTTTGTCCTTTATGACGGTAAACTGAATATCTTCGTGTTGTGGAAAAAACGAGACATTTGATGATGTCATCTCAAGCTTTAGGAAACATTTTTCACTTTTTATGGACCAAATGATGAATTGATTAACCCAGAAAATAATCGACACAGAAACGATCGTCTATTTCACTGCTTTTGTGACTAAACTCTTCCACTATGTGCAGCTCCTGAACCACAGTGACTAACAAATAGATGAGCTGCTGCCAAAAAAAAAAACCTCCCCAAAGTTTCCCGTGATGCAGAAACAGAGCAGATGTGTTTTCAGTTTAAATAACTAACTGTGTTGTTTGTCTGTAAAGGTGGAGACAGTACGGAGCTGCAAACAAACTCATTTAAAGAAGATAAAACGTGGTTCTTCTGTCATGAAAAGGTCCAGGTGGATTAAAAAAGGACATTTAGAGACAAGAGAGGAAAGAGGGTCAACTAGTGGACTCTGGTGTCCTCGCAGAGTTCATGAGAGGTTGTTATTAAACCATCGATCCAACGCATCAAGATGTTCAAGTTTGTTCTCACAAAAAGACAAAGAAAAATGAATTTTTAACTTGAAAAATGACGAACGATTAATCGATTATGAAGATAGTTGGAGATTATTTCTCTCTCAATCAAATAATCAATTGACTAAAAGTTCTTTAAGTAACCTGAAGAATGATCACAATTAAACACCAGGATCAGGATTTATGAGGCTCGTTTTGTTGGTCCATCAATATAAAAAACATCAAGATGTTCAGTTTATTGTCACAAAAGACAAAGAAAACAGCAAACTGAAAACATGAAACTAGAAAATTTTTGGCATTTTTAACTCACCTTAAAAATGACATAAATGATGCATTGTTTATGACACTAGTGGCAGATTATTTTTCTGTTGATTGTCTAATTGATTAATTGACTGAACATCTTATCAAAATAATTGTTAATCATTATTCATGAACCAGTGAATCTTCTATCATGGTGTATTAAACTTCAGACTGCAGTATCATCTCATCATATTACACATTTTAAACACTAAACAATGAATTAAAACAATAATCATTAGTTACAGCTCTGAAAACAAGAACACTGTTTCCAGTCTGTCCTCACTTTCCCCTCCTGACTCTCCTCCTCCTCCTCCTCCTCCTCCTCCTCCTCCCTCCCTCCAGGCTTCCCAGGAATTTGGTGAGAAAGAAATTCCTCAGAAATTCCCTGGAAAGGTGAAAGAGGTGAGGAGGAGGAGGAGGGGGGGAGGCAGCGAGAGGACAGCGGAGGAGGAAGGAAAGCGTTTGGTGACAGAAGGCTTCTTGTCCTGCGTCTCTCGAGGTTTCCTTCAGTCCAACGCTGACATGTGTTTAAAGCTGCTAAGAATAGACTCATTCACCACAGCGGGGAAACTAATACACTAAAAACGTCTCTACTTATCCGGAAGAATTACTGCCAGCTGCCACCATGGACGACTACCTTTCATCTGCAAATAAATACTGCACTTAAGGATTTATGAAGCCTCTTTAATCTGACGGTGGTTTAACGTCTTCCTCTGTGAAGTCTGAAGTCTGTAAGATGAACAGAAAGACCAGCAGCAGCAAAGATGTTTCACCGTTACGCATTTATCAATAAATAAACTGAATTTTACAGTTTAATAAGCTAAGAAACGCTGTGAAACAGACAATTTATCATATAAAGATCCGTTCGTCTGGTGGTGCAAAGGCGAAAGTCGTGATATTTCAGTCAATGATACACAAAATCCACAATTTCTGCATGTCTTCCTTCATCACATCCATAATCCTCTTCTTTGGTCTTCCTCTTTTCCTCTTGCCTGGCAGCTCCATCTTCAGCATCTCTCCTCCCAATATAACCAGCATCTCTCCTCCACACATGTCCAAACCACCTCAATCTCGCCTCTCTCACCGTCTGTGCTTCCCTCCGGCTGTGCTGCTGCTGCTAACGCTACGCTAGCCTCCCAGCTAACCCCCGGCTCTCCATGTGGATCCAACTGGAGCACAGAGCCCCGGTTTGTCATTCAGGTTAAAGTAGGAAGAAGCGGCTGGTCTGACGGACAGCTGAGTGAAGTGGAGTCTGTGGAGGATCTGCTGTGTTCAGCTGCGCAGATAGGAAACACCTCGGCTGACAGGATGTCCCACTCTGTTCGAAAAAACTACTTCTTCTTTACTTCTTCTTCTTGGTTTATAACGGCGGATGGCGACCAGCGTATTAGGTGCATCAACTCCACCTTCTGCTCCAGACTATGAACCAGAGGTTAAATCCTGCACATTAATCCTGTCTGTGTAATAAACTCAATGAAAACTCTGCTCGACCCACTTGGTAAGACCATTAAAGAGGACGTATCATGCACATCTCCAGCTCTATATTTATATTCTGGGGCTCTACTGGAATATCTTTACATGATTTCCAGTTAAAAACTCCTTATTGATCTTCTACTGGTCCTTTATGCAGCCCCTCAGTTCAGCCTCTGTCTGAAACAGGCCGTTTTAGCTCCTGTCTCTTTAAGGCCCCGCCTCCTGATGAGCCCACTCTGTTCTGATTGGTCAGCTTCCAGAAGCTGCCGAGTAGTTTTGAGTTACCAACGATGAAAACCCTTCATTTCCTGCTTTACTGCTACTTTTTCTCAAAATGTTGCTTTTTTTTTGCTTGAAAAATTACAAAATTTTCTCAAAATATTTTTTCTTCTGTGAAATATTACGACTTGTTTTTTCCCTCTAAATGTTACATATCAATGTGAAGGTTTCCACAGACTAGAGTAAAAACATGGAGTCTCTTGTTTCTGATATTGATCAGAAAACAGAAGATGAAGATATAAAAACTGACAGCAGAGAACAGAAAGAGGACAAATTTGTCAAATTTTGTCAAAATCTGTCACACATTTACTTCTTTATGTAGCATTAATGTGATATTATTTCCTGATACATTATATTCTTAAGCATTTATCCATTTGTGAACTGAAACTACATTAGCAAGAAAGAAAAAGCAAATATTCAAACAAACGAAACAACAACCAGGAGGACAGATGGAGTATCGATTTAGATAATGTTGCAAATAAAATGCAAAATTTTTCTGATGATATAAACATGTTTCACCTTAAAACCATTTTATCTGCTGTTGTCAAGAACTTTGAATAAAAGAGCCTCAAACTGACAACATTATCAGTCAGTTACATTTCAGGTCCATTTAGTAGCTCTTCTGGAGCTTTCTAAACATATTCTGAACAACTTCATCTGATTAAAAACAATTTTGATTCTGAATGAACCGTGTGATGAAAATGTCAATTTACAAAATAACATTTAGAGCTTCTGATTGTTAATCTGCCGTTAAAATGTTAAATAACAAACCCCCAACAACACACACACACACACACACACACAGTTGTACAAACACACACACACACACACACAGCTGTACAAACACACACACAGCTGGTCTCACTCGGTTATCATCACACAGCATCATTTATACACAACACATAAACACTCACAGGAAGTCATGTGACTGGATTCATATCAGCAGCTTCACAGCATGTTTCTGAATATTTCATAGAATTTATTTAAGGAGTTTTTAACTCATTAATCAAATGATTTTCAAACTTTTTATTCTTTCTTTTTATTCCTGCAAGTTTATATTTTATTATAAATTATATTTTAAAGTGTATAAAGTTTATAGACTCAAATATTAATCAATGAATCTATTAGTCTACTGACAGAATTGATATCCAGTTAATAGTTTTAAGGCTTTTTTCAAGCAAAAATGGTTTCAGATTCTCACATGACAGTTAATGTTTTAAACTATTAATCAATAACAGAATAATCATCAGTTGCAGCCCAAATCATATTTAATCATTTTATTAGTGTGAACATGCTGCACAAACTCATATCTACTCTGTTTATTATGATACAAGCTCTGATTGGATGATTAACATCACTGGATATCATTAAGGAGGCACCAGAGCACCAACGATCAGCAGAGTAATTGATTAAATTAATTAATCAGCAGTGATTTAGATAATTGATTCAATGTTTCAGTCTTTTAATTTTTTTTTTTTTAAGCAGAAATACCAAATCAGACATTTGATGATGTCACAGTGGGCTCAACAAACCTGTGATGGACATTTTCACATTTTTCTGGATGTTTTATAGAACAAACGTCAAAAGACTAATCTGAGGATTTATTACCAATATTATCCCCATATGGACATTTTGGTGAACTCTAAGTCAATCAACCTAATTAATAAACTACACACGCACACATCTGTCAGCTGATATTGATTGATCAGGAAACAGCAGGTCTGAATGTAGAAAAGCCCTGAGAGTCAGACTGAGGTGACTTTTCATTATAATTTCTATATTTGAGTCCCTGGAGAGTAAAGCAGAGATGTGGGTGGTGAGGAAGTCGCTGCTGGTGAACTGGACCAAAGCTCCCGTTATCCAACCTCAGCGACTTCTTCATGAACTCTTATATCTTAGTTTACATCTCTGGATGTTCCTCTAACTAAAAAACTATAACAGTCTAATCCGACAGCGCTTCAGTCATGATGGTTGTTTGGATTCTTGGTGGTTATTCTGGAAACCGTTAAGGCGTTTGTTAGATTGTACTGGATTAATGTAAATAAACTGCTACTGACTGTATGTTTAAAGATGTGACAGTTACATGTCATCTGTTACATAAAAGCACTTTGCTGCATTTCCTATCAGCTCTTGTGCACAATGTAATACTGTCACAACTGTTTTTTCTTGAAATATTTCTACTTTCTTGCAGCATGTTGTGCTTCCACTTACGTACAGTGTTTGAATAAGGTTATAGTTTTATGTCAGGATCTATTTTACTATTGTTTATTGTTTCATGAGCAGCTGCTGTAATGATGCAATTTCCTATTTGAATTAATAAATATACGTAAAGTAATCTCTGCATATATGTTCACAATTAAAACTTCTACTGTAGCAAAAAGTAGACAGTTCATCAGTGAGATAAATCAGTGTAAATGATTTATTTTCAGTATTTGAGCAGATGTTTTATCTACTTGTTGTTGCATACATTCATAAAGTCACGTTTTTCTGTTTCGTATCATCGTGAACTACGTCGCAGTTTGAAGACTTTGACTTCTTCTCTTTGTTAATCCTTTTGATATTTTAAAATTATGACACAATTTATGAGGAACATTATACTAAAAATCATTGTTACCTAACTTGTTACAGCGATGAATTCAAGCTAATTAGCCTCGGGCTAGCTCAAAAGTTAGGAAGTTATAGAGGTTTAACGGGGTTCATACCAGTTAAAACAACCAGTTAAAACTCATCATCATCGCTTATTCAATGATGTCCGGCGCTGTTGAAACCGTTAATAAGATAAAAATGTGTATAAATGTGTAATTAGCGACAGTTAGCTCAGAGACCCAGAGCCCGGCACCTCCAGCGGGTCAGGGTGGTCCGCCTGGCCGGGTAGGGGACCCTCCGGAGCGGCCTTACCTGGAGAGAGCTTCCGCTGTTCGGCCGACACGGAGCTCTGGAAGAAGGCGAGAGCCAGCAGGCAGAGCAGGCGACAGGAAGGCATGGCTGCTTCTTAAAACACGTTAACGGCTGTTTTAAAACTGTAAACCGTCGCTTTTTATCCGCTTTCTTCTCGCTCGTCTTCACTCCATCAGCCTTCCTCTCATAGTCTCACGGCTTGAAAATCTCGCGATTTCCTCCAATCCAGGCCATTAAAAAAGATGTCAACACAAGCCAGAAAAAAATTAGCCCGCCTATTATCGGCGTATTAGCCAATGAGAAGCTCAGAATATATGACTGACGGGGTCGCTGAGCAATCAGCGCGGCGGAGCGGCTTCAGACGAGCCAATCAGATGAGGACAAATGGAAAGGAGGCTGCTTTTCGTGGCCTGGAGCTGCAGAAAGTTCGTGAAAAGCGTAGAAAGTGAATCTTTGCCACGTCTGACACATTCCTGAGAGAGAGAGAGAGAGGAGAGCCGGGGAGGAGGCGGGGAGGAGAGCCGGGGAGGAGGCGGGGAGGAGAGCCGCAGCGCGCTCTGCTCTCTGAGGTGATAAAAATATTAAAAAACACTCTCCTCATATTTGTGTTTATCAGAACAAGTGCAATACAGGAATGCAACAACACACAAAGCGAAGATACAATTAAATTTTAAAGTTTATTTGACGTCAGCAGCCCCGCCCCTCGCTCCTTGTTGCCACAGTAACAGAACAACAAACACATTGGCTGCTTTATAACCGATTAAAACCGCGTTGTTTGCGTATTTAAGCATGTTTTAGCTATTTGAAAATGTCGGAGAGGCCAAAATACTTCACTCCCAGAGAGGTGGCCGCTCACAACACCGCTGAGGACCTGTGGGTGTCGTTTTTAGGCAAAGTGCGTGACCTGACCCCTCTGATGACGCAGCATAAAGGTGAGCAGCACACCTGCATCTGATGCTACCTTCTACATCTCAGAGGGAAATATTGTACAGATGAAGATTTGACACAATGGATAATATAACAAGCTTTTAAAACACAACACATTGTTAAAGATGAAACCAGTAGAACTCCTCCTGCCTTGTCGCAGTTTCCCCTCCAAACGTTTAATTTTAGTAACAGCTCAAGCTGCAAAGAGGTCACATGATCCAACATTTCACAACTTAAGACAACAAAGATTACAAAAAAGTCCAAAAATGAATTCAATTTGTAGTTAAAGTATTGCAGTAAAAGTACATAAGTATTATGAGCTTGATGTAGTTAAAGTATTGCAGTAAAAGTACATAAGTATTATGAGCTTGATGTAGTTAAAGTATTGCAGTAAAAGTAGTGGTTTGGTCCCTCTGACTGATATATTATTATATATGACATCATTAGATTATTAATAGTGAAGCATCAGTGTTAGAGCAGCATGTTACTGTTGTAGCTGCTGGAGGTGGAGCTAGTTTACACTACTTTATATACACTTAGCTAGTTCAGTCCAGTGGTTCCCAACCTAGGGGTCGGGCCCCTCCAAAGGGTCAGCAGATAAATCTGAGGGGTGGTGAGATGATTAATGGGAGAGGAAAGAAGAAAAAACAAAGTTCTGATACACAAATCTGTTTTCAGTTTTTGGACTTTTTCTCTAATCTTTGATTTTTGCTGAAATATTGGATCATTTGAACATTTATTGAAATGAAAGCATGTGAGAAGTTTAGAGGGAAAAATCACTATTTGGTGGAGCTGTTAACAACTCATAGACATGTGAAATGTGACCCCGACTACACACTGCTTTTTGTAAGACGTCAAAAGACAAAAAGGTTGGAAACCACTGGTTTCATCTTTAACAATGTGTTGTATTTTAAAAGCTTGTTATATTATCCATTGTGTCAAATCTTCATCTGAAAAGTAACTAAAGCTGTCAAATAAATGTAGTGGAGTAGAAAGTACAATATTTCCCTCTGAAATGTAGAAAGTAGCATCACATGGAAATACTCAAGTAAAGTACAAATACCTCTAGTACTTGAGTAAATGTATTTAGTTACTGGACAGAGAGTAATAACACCAACGTCAAGGGTTAATTATAAAGTGAACTGGCTCAGATCAAAGTAAATGGGCATGTTTACCGTTTTCTGACATTTTACAGAAAAAACAATGAATCTAGAGAATAAACGAAAGATGAATAAGTTGCAGCTCTGCATCACAGAAGCACTTTATTCTTTATATCATCTCAAACTGAATACTCTGGTCTCTGTTTTGGTCAATTTGCAGCTTCACTATCAATCTTCACTTCTTACTGTTGTATTTGTTATTTTAACTATATTGTGTATTTCTGTGTCCCGGCAGGTGACGCTCTGCTGTTACCCATCATGGAGTGTGCAGGAAAGGACATCAGCTCCTGGTTCGACCCTGAGACCAAAGACGTGAGCGCCAACGACCGAACCAACCAATCGGTGAGCATCGTTCAGCTCTGCTCCTGTTTTACCTGCATGTGTGTGTCTGTCCTCAGGTGCTGAGATACGTCCATCCGCTCACCAACTGTGTGGGCTACTACACCCCCAGGGGGCGCTTCGTGCACATCCCCCCCGCCGGCCCTCGGTCCGACTGGGCCAGCGTCATCGGCCGGCCCTGGTGGAGGGACGAACGCTACGAGGTGGGACTGCTGTCCGCTAAGACCAGGTGGATACGAGTCATAAACACGCTGACGTCTCAGGAGCAGCAGCTGGAGGTGAGCTGTCCTCACCTGCAGCAGCAGACCGCCGTTGAGCCACCGGAGCGTTTTCAAAACATCCAGAGTTTAAAGGTCATCACTCAGCTCTAGTGTGGCGTTAGATTTGTTGCGCAATAACGGAATAAAATCTTGTTGCTGTTAGCATGTTTCCATCTGTCAGATCAGCAAAAACATTTTCACACATAAGGCAAGTTTCACACTGAGCTGATAAAATGCAGCAGAAGAAGAAAACTCAGAGATCCACTTTAAAAAAAAAAAGGATGTCACTCTGGAGGGGATTTAAATGACAGCAGGAGCAGCCAGTTCACTGAGAAACAGCAGCTGTAATTATTACTTCATTAAAGTATTTGAAATATCTGATAGAGGCTGAAGTTGCAGCGACAGTAAAGGTTCCTGATTGGCTGCTTGTGTTGGTCAGGTGTGTTCGGAGGAGACTCTGGCTGAGATCCTGCAGCGTTACCTGCGCTACAACTCGCACGCCCGCAGCTACACCTGGAAATACGACGGAGCGATTCTGGACATGAGCGCCACGCTCGGCGAGAACAACGTCCCCGACGACGACCACCAGCTGGAGCGGCTACGCCTGGACCGCGACCTCTTCATCCCCGCCGTCCTCCTCCACTTCAACGACGACCTCACTGAGGGATGACCTCAGTCATCTAACACTAAAAACATTAAAGAAGAGCCGAGCGTCGCCTGCTTATTAAATCAGAAATGCATATTTGTTTTGCGGTGGCTCAGATCTCAGGAACAGTTTAAACTCTGACTTTAACGTCACTATTTTGACTTTAATCTCTGGATTTTTAAATGAATCTCAAAGCTTCTCTGTGGAGTTTTCCTCTAAACATAAACAGAAACTGCTAGTCTGCAAAAACATTATGTACAGACTTTCATGTTCCCCAGAGGATGAATCCCTCTGGACTTCACTCTGGCGCCACCATGAGGTTAACTGTGAAGACTTAACTTGAGTGAAATATCTCAACAACTATTGGTTGAACTGTATTGTGGCAATTTAGCAATTCCACTCTGACAGAGAGGAAGGAGACAAGGATCTTTTGTCACATGTTAATAAAGCTCAGAGTCTGTCTGACAGTGAAACACACGATATATATATATAAGCATTTTGTCTCAGAAGTGATTAAAAGTCAACAGCTAGTCGACTGATTGTTGCTTATCGTGTTTTCTTTGCTTCTGCCTCCAGACACCTGCTGGGAAGAAGCATCTAGACTTTTTCTCACGCTTCCTAATCTGGTCTCGCCAACGTCTCATGCTTCACTTCCAGCCTCGGTCTCGCTAAACACTTTGCGATTCCCCTGCTCACACGACGGTATCAATAGTACTTTAGTATATAGTCAGGCTGAAGTTCTCTCAGTTGAAAGTTACATGGTAAGATTCAGCAGAATTAAACAGTGGAAATTAAATATGTGCTGGATGAACTGTAACAACCGATTCTTTCATCTAGCGCCATCATCTGGTCAATATTTTAACTTGTCCAACTCTTTGGTTTACGACCAAACACGTTCCCATCAACACAGCTGGATTAACTACATGGTATTTCTATGAAATGATTAGCTGATTAGTGACAGAAATGTAATTGGCTATAATTTTGATAACTGATTTAAAAAAAGACAAAAATGATGAGGTAGCAGCTACTACAGCCATGTGAATATTTGCAGTAAACTCAACATCTTTGTGTTTCTGACTGAACATCTGAATATGTTCACCTGGGCTTCAGAGAATAATGATCCACATCTTATACGCTGATCAATCAATGGATTATCAAAGAAAATAATGACAATACTCCCGTGTTGGATGAATATGTCCCTCAGTTTGATAAAACACAACTTCTAAAAACTATTAAAGTCTTCAGACAGACTCCTTTACTGTTTGAAAGTTTGTGATTCATGAAAACATGTAGTTCTTCTTCTTCTTCTTCTTCTTCTTCTTCTTCTTCTTCTTCTTCTTCTTCTCCACAGAGGAGGGTTTGCTATTTCTCTTAAATTTTTAAATACAGGCCAGTTGTGTGAAGTAAACCTGGAGTTTTTGGGACCAAAGTGCGTAGCCGTTACCAGCGTAACACCCCCTCATCTCCCACCCAACAACTGTTGGCAGGTAAGTTGCATTGTGGGTAATGTAGGCACCAAGTTTTGAAAAAGAAGAATGTATGAAATAAAAAAAAAAACACAATATTCATCCTTTTTCCAAAAAACTTGTCCATCATGAGTCTGATGATGTTTCAGGAGTGAAATGATGAATCTGTGAAGGAATTAGCATGTTAGCATTTAGCTCAAACCACCACCAAGGAGCTGCTAGCTTGGCTGTAGACTTGTTTATGTCTCAACATCTGCGACGTAAAAAAAAAATAAGATGACTGTTTTCACCTTTAATGTCCCACATGCAGATATTATATTAAAGGAATAAGCCCTAACAACGCTCCTTAGCTGTTCTAGACCACGGGCAACAAAACCTTTACAAGTAGAAAGCCAATAAGTACTTTATCAAACCACCTGGCCTTGCTTCTATCAGTGGTACCTGCAGGCAGTCAATCACATCAGCAGCAGAGGACAGGATAACAGACTGTCTACACACTGCCAGAAACATGTTGTAATAGCGAAAAGTAAAAAAAAAACTATGAAATTGGGAGATTAATAGGAGTAATTACCAATCAGGAGCTCAGTGGGAGAAAGAGTTAAACATAAGGAGACTCCTGTTTAATCAGGAGTGTTGGCATGTACGTTAATTGGTGCAGTAACACTGTTGTAATGCAGCCACAGGTGTGTTTATAGAGTATTTTACAACAGCTGCAGCCAATCATAATCAATAACTGGGTTTATCTGTTTTCTAAAGATACATTCGACTCTGAGGTCGAGCGAGGACATGATTTGAGAGTTTTATACAGTTCCTCTTTTCTGGAGAAGTTTGATGGAGATCTAATCTTGGTCAGTCTGAGGACGAGTTTCAAGCACTATAACAGAGGATTTATGGTTTCTTTGTGTTACAGGGTAAACCCATATGTTGATGACCTCGTATTCCCATCGAGTTTGTTTTGAACTTCGTGTACATATGGGTTAATTTAGGGAAGTGTCGACTGAAGATCGGTTTCCCCTCCAGAGAAACGTGACAGTAAAAGGGAAGTTCTGGCCGTAACATCCGTGACTTTCAGGGTGATTCACTGAAAAAAAGAACCAATCGAATCACTGAGCACAGCCCCGGAGCTCTGAGAAATGTTATGAAATGTATCCAGATGGATTCGTGAAATGATGACTGGGCAGTTTGTGATTTGGTGGAAGGAACTGAGCAGGAAATGTAAATTTGTATAAAAAAAACCTAATTTGTGGAGAAGTTTGACACATCTTCAAATATCAGCTCAGGAAAGAAAGTGTTGTTTCTTCTTCTCTCCTCCTCGACTGTTTCTACACTTTAACAAGGTGAGGAACCTTTGAATTTGAATTTGAATTTGTTGACAGTGTTAGAAAAAGCTCCTGCTTTCTTTAAATAGATGTTTGGCTTTATTATTTTATGAGGAGATGAGATCAAAACTTTTGGATTTATCTACAGACACTATGGAAGCGTGATGCATTCAATTGAGAAAAAGAAATTTGCTCTGTTTTTCTGAATTAACGAGATACCTCAAAAAAAAAAAAAAAACCCACAGTAACGCCGCCCTCTGAACTTTGTTCATGGCCTCTGAGCGAGGTGAAGGTCCTGAGAGATACATGCACACATTTTCTGTCATGTTCTTTCTATGTTCTTTTATGAACATGATGCATTGTTCTTCTTTCTCAGGGTTTGACTTGTTGTAACTTTTATTTTGCCAGTAGGTTAACAGATAAATCCTAAAGGCTCCAGATGTTCTCTGACAGTATTACAGTCCAGTCACACTGAGCCTGTTTGTGGAAACTAAAATAACCTCTCAGCAGTTTGTTTCATCTATTTTTGAGGCTTTGATGAAATAGTTTTGCCTGTCCTGAGGTGCCTGCACAAAGTTGACAAACTAACAAAATCATCTATATAACTTAAAGACACGAGTATCTCCCGATGTTTCAAACCAAAACCCAAATAAAACTGGATTAAACTAAATTTTCAATAACACTTTTATCAGAATTATGAGATTATTATCTTGTTGATTCAGAAAAACAGGGCAGTGAATGCATTACACTTCCATAGACACTGATAGAAAGTAATGAAAAAGTAAAGCTGCGTTTCAACCACAGGAAGTTCCTCCAGGTACTAAGATCCTTTTTAGGAACTCACTTCCTGTACCTGTGTTTCCACCAAATTAAGGTGCACTCGCATCGATTTAGGACCAGTTCAGGACGAGGGGAAGATATTTGTCTTTGTTTGTTAATGTTAAAAGTGAAATTAAGCTTCGTCATCGACTTCCTGACTCGTTTTATAAAAGACGCGAGAGAGAGAGAGCAATGGTGGTCTAGCGAGGGGAGGGAGCGGTGGTAGAGAGAACAAAGCAATGAATGAAATAAAGCAGTATTATCTGATTGTTTCATGGTGGTTTAGTTCTACCATCAAACACTCAGCAGATGATTTACTGTGGAGACAGACGCTCTTATGGCTGATTTATAGTTGGTCGCTTTTGATAAGTGTCGCTCAACATCAATTAAACAGTAGCACAACATTTTCAATTTATGCCTTGGCGAAAGGATTCTGTCGTCTCCATGGTAACCAGATGCTATCCTCTAGCCGGCGCTTTAGTCACATTATATCATCCCGACCGGGGTTAATAAAACAAAGATGTTGCAGATTATCTTCAGTGAAAACTAAAATGTTATTGGTGACGTTAGTAACACTACAAAATATGACGATGTCTGTTACATACCAATATTCTCCAGGTGTGCGACATGGAAGGATTTTCTGTCAAAAATACATCGTTTCTGTTGGGCGACCTGCTATATATCAGCCTTTAGTTTCTGAATTTTCCTCCTCAGCATTTCCCCTTTTCATTCATTCATTACATGCAACTCATTCAGCAGTAAATACAGAGAACAGGACAAAGCTGTGTTGTTGTTCTGTCATGTGTTAATACTGCGTCGTTTGTAAAATTCTGGTTCCTCAGATACAGTGGAAACACAAACAGGAATCATTGATCAGTTCCTCTGCATCCAAAGTACCTGGAACTTTTAATCAAAATGAGGATTAACTGTACAAATGTTGTTGTTTTTTTTTACAACATTTTGCTTTCTTGATGTTTCTAAAACACTCCACTGGCAGCTCTTGTTGCCATGGTAATCCAAGTATTATTATCCCTGATGGGACACAAGTTGATCAGCTGCGTTACAAACTATTAAAACATTTTTTTTAGCAAATCCATCATTATTATTATTATTATATTTCAGATATTTTAGTCAGTGAAGAAGATTAATTTGCCAATTTTCGACTGTAGTTTGGTGGGCAGTGAAAAACTCAAGAGGCTCAATGGCTTCACCTTACGTCACCATGACGACCGACTACCATCATGAAAAGGAGGAGGACAACAGCGCCCTCTGGGTCAAAGGTATCTGTCTGACAGGACTGCGACTGTGTGAACTGTAACTTTTACACCCATGTTGGTCCTGAACTGTCTCTCCACCTGTCTGTCCGTCAGATCGTCCTCCTGTCTCTCTCTCAGGTGTCTCCAGGTTCAGACACTGGTTGTTTCCTGGTCTGACGGCTGTAGTCATCCTGACTCTGATCATAGTGCTGGGAGCCAGCAGTGAGCACACACACACACACACACACACACACACACACACACATACAATAACAGCATGTGAAATGTACTGTATTTATGTATGTATATGTATACATGTCTTTCTATCCTTGTGAGGACATGTGTGTTGGTCTTTAGGGTGGCCTCTAAGGACAAAGACTGAAGTTTGGGAAGACTGAGTTTATAGTATTGAAACGGATCACTTTTAAATAGTCTACAGCTGTTTTCAAATACTGTGACAGATTGAGAAGCTAACTAATATACCGTATAGTTATTGATTTTTATTGAAATCTGGAGATTTACTGTACATACAAGGAACCCTAAGACCACAGAGCAGCGCTGTTCTGTCCAATAATGAACCTTAACTTTACCCTCAGACATGTAGCAGCAACTGATTTTATATTTCATCTCTTAGACCAAAATTATGTTGTAAAATTACTTATAACATATCTACTACCACTACTAAATCTGGTGCAACACATCTCTTCTCCTTGTGTCACATTTTTTTTGTACATGATCCCTGACAAATAAATGTCACAAACTAAACTAAACTTCAAAGGGCAGTTTGAGGGTTCAGACTTGGTTTTAGGGTTCAGGTTCCGGTTGGGTTTAGTTTCAGTTTAGGGTAAGAGGCTCAGAAATGTCAACGAGTGTCCCCACAGGGATAGAAAGACAAGCACAGATACATAGGTCTAGTATTTATAACTGTGTGTGTGTGTGTGATCAGACACGAAGACGTCGAATCGCCTGTGGTCTGTGGAGAAAACGGTTTCCAACCTGACTGATATCGTCCAATCACTGAACGCCTCACTGCAGCACGCTCAAAGTAACACACACACACACACACACACACACACACACACACACACGTTGTCCCAGGTCACTTTTGGGGACTTACATAGACTTACATTCATTTCCTGGAGACTTACCCAAAAATCAGCTTTTGTCTCCAATTAACTGGTTCTAAGTCTGAAATTTGTCCCCAAAAGTAGCCTGACAGACCCACACACATCATGTTAAACCAAGTTTTCACCCTAAAATATGAATGTAAACAGACTTATGGCCCCACAGCTTGAGTAATACCTGGTACATCTTTACTTCAGTAAAAGTACAGCAAAGTAAAAATACTCCATTACAAGTAAAAGTCCTGCATGAAAAATCCTACTACAGTAAAAGTACATAAGTATTATGAGCTTGATGTAGTTAAAGTATTGCAGTAAAAGTACATAAGTATTATGAGCTTGATGTAGTTAAAGTATTGCAGTAAAAGTACATAAGTATTATGAGCTTGATGTAGTTAAAGTATTGCAGTAAAAGTACATAAGTATTATGAGCTTGATGTAGTTAAAGTATTGCAGTAAAAGTAGTGTTTTGGTCCCTCTGACTGATATATTATTATATATGACATCATAAGATTATTAATAGTGAAGCATCAGCAGCATGTTACTGTTCATGTGCACAAGTCTCATGTTGCTAGTGTGGCTAAAAATGCTAACATGCTAAATACTTTTTTTTAAATTTTTCTGTCCTCTGTTCCAGAAACGGCTGAAGAAGTTCACCGGCTGACGTTTGCTGTAGAGAGCAACAAGGACCAGCTGAGCTCAGGTCTGTCTGACTGCACAGTGATGGTAGTAGTCGCACTAAAAATCACTGGGTTCAATCTCTTTTAATAATGTTAGCCAGTTAAGACATTGTTATGTATATGTCAGAGATAATAGAGGTTGTGTAGTGGTGTGAGGGGCACAACCTGATGTTATACATCAAAAAAACAAAGTAAATGGTCTTAAATCCCTGGTCTGTTGGTGATCACAGCCCAGTTTTAATCAACGGAGAGCGAGTTGAGCAGGTAGCAACATACAAGTACACAAATCAGTCATTTTCTACGAAGGCTCAGGGTCCATGGAGTGGATAAAAGCATTGCAACAGACAGCGAGGAGGCAGGCCTTTAAAATCAGCAAACAAACCACATCCTTCACAAAGAGAACGAGCTGTGATGCCTTCAGGCAGAAGCTACAGGTTGCCAAACTGTAAATTCAACAGGTACAAGTTCTCCTTAGGGCATGGGCAATGTTCTTGACATATATGGATCTGTGTGTGATAACTGCATGTTAACTGCAGTTTGATATATACAGATGTATTGTGTGTGTATATATATATATATATATATATATATATATATATATATATATATACATATAACCACTACGAAGAAACATTGCAAGAGTCAGACCATACCTTACTTTGGAAGATGCCAAGAAACTCACTCATGCCTTTGTTTTTTCACGCTTAGATTATTGTAATGCACTTTATACTGGTTTACCAAATAAAAACCATTGATCGGCTGCAACTCATTCAAAATTCAGCAGCAAGAATTTTAACCAAAACTAGGAAAAGGGAACATATTACACCAGTGTTAGCGTCATTGTACTGGCTACCTGTAACGTTGAGGATAGATTTTAAAATTCTTTTACTTGTTTTTAAAGCCCAAAAAGGTCTCTGGCACCTTCATACCTCTCAGATTGTTTGTCAGAATATGTTCCAAACTGTTGGCTCAGGTCGCTTAACGCTGGTTTGTTAAATGTGGCACAAACAAAACGCAAAAAGTTACGTTGAGGCAGCTTTTTGCAGCTACGCACCAAAGATCTGGAACAAACTCCTGCCGCATATTAGACAAGAAGCAGCTCAAAACTTATTTTTATGGTCTTGCTTTTAATTAACTCAACCTTTTACTTGCCTTTTACTGTTATCAGATTATTTACTACCTGTTTTATCTCTTTTATCTCATGATTCCCCTTTCTTTTAATATTATAAAACATCTTTTTTTGCCTGCTTGCTTGTTTTTACCTCTTTCTGTAAAGCACTTTGAGCTGCATTTTATGTTATCAAAGGTGCTATATAAATAAAGTTTATTATTATTATTATTATTAATATGGAGAGGCTGTGTGTTCTCTCTTGTATGCTTCAGACAAATTTCTCCAATAAAGGGAGACAATAAAGGCTAATCTTTTGGGTTATTTACCCAAAAGCTTGTTATAATCTACTCTTCTCTTTTTAAACGTACATATCACAGTTTGTTATTGATTGTTAATAACTTGTGCATCTGTTGAATGCCGTATCGTTTTGTACAAGAAACACAACGTTTGTGACCGTTTGTAGCTAAAGCTTGTTGTATGTAACACCGGCTCAAAATAACAGATTAATTAACCCGATGTTGTGTTGGCGCGATATTGATTGAAATTTTGACCCGTATATATATTTAATATAATATTGAATCTTGATACATACTGATGCTGTATAAACTGTATATCACATGTTCTGTTTGCGTGTGTGTTCAGTGTCGGACGCGTTGAAGCAGCTGTCAGTGGTGGAGTCTCTCAGCAAGAGCGTCATCGCGCTCAAATGTTCCCTCGAACGCATCATCAACAACAGTACATACACATTAAGTCACGTCATTAAAGTACACGTTTACGGGTAGACAGATGCTAACACCTGTACCCACCTGTCTGTGTGTCTGTCTGTCTCTCAGGTTCAGCAGTTGACGGCTGTTGCCCTCTGGGTTGGGATCTGTTTGAGTCCAATTGTTATTTCTTTAGCCACAAGTCTCTTTCCTGGAACGATTCCAAAGACTGGTGTGAAAAAAATGGAGCTCACCTGGTCATCCTCCGCACTGACAAGGCGTGGGTGAGTCAGTGTGTCCACACAGTCATTTAAAGGTAGATGTGAAGCTTATATTCAGCTTCAGCAGTCTGAGTTAGTCATATCAAGTGGATATCTGACACATTTACAGTCTTTTTAGCATCAAATTCCCTCTTTGTGTTTCCTCGGACAGTGTTTCCCTGTTGAGCTGCAGGTGGAAGTATAGTAACAAAAAGAGGAACTTTGGCACTAAAAAGACTGTAACGTTGAAAGATATCTACTGGATTTGACTCATTTGGACGCTGAAGCTTCATATTAGCTTCAGATAAACTTTTAAATGCATTTTTTGCACAGAAGGAGGACTGTGGATTTTGTCCTCCATCACTTCCATTGTAAGGTCATTATGAAGGGATCTTCTAATGGTCAGTATGAACAGGAGGAATGATTACAGCAAGAAAAACAGGTTTAATGTTCATTTGGGCTCCTGACTGTTGGTTTAAGACACACTTGGAAAATTGAGTTCTTTAAATGTTAAAATAATAACTGTCCACATGTTAGCATGTTAGCTTTAGCTTAATAAAATGATAATATGCAGAATGTTCCATGATGAACGTTATAAAGTATATACAGAAAATATTTGGTTAAAAAAAAAGCTAACACAGCATGTAGCTAACAAGATGTTAATGGCCTATAGGTTAGTGGGAAACTGAGACTCTCTGCTGTCTGTCCAGGACTTTGTGACCACACATACAATTCCTGAATTGTTCTGGGTCGGCCTGAGTGACGAGAGAACAGGGAAGTGGGAGTGGGTCAACCGGACGCCGTACATCATGGAGCGCAGGTACGTCCACATTAGCAGCATGTTGATCCTCAGACTTTTTATTTAGAGCTTCCTCTTAATAGGGAGCTCATTTATGCTCTCTTTACGTACGAAAACAAATACGTCCATTTCAAACGATGTAACCTTCACTGCCCACATACTTCCATGCATCCTTTACGTTGGCATAGATGTTAAACAATACGTCCACTAGAGGGCAGTTCAGAGTCAATAGTTTCTGACAACAATAAACATGGCAACGGTGGAGGAAGTCATTATAATATACCTGTTAAAAAAAAGAGGCAAAGCTACACTTGTTGGCTACAAAGCCCCCATGATTTTCCGTTTCATCCATATCTGTAAGCTTTCAGCAAGTGCGCACAAACACGGACGAACTTAGTGCAGAGTACAATAAACAACACTGAGCATAAATGAGCCTAAATAAACCGGATTTCACCAACGGAAGTGCATTCTGGGATTTGGGAATGTTTCTGTTCAACCCAAAAGGCTTAATATGAAAGTGCAGTAATGAAACCTTGTTGGTATTATGATTATAAATCAATAAAATTGCAATCCATGATTTCTTGAATTGCAATCATAATAATATAATAATATGGTCGGTCTTTTGTCGGCACGCCACTCAGAGCTGAAGGCGACGTCTTAAAACATCAAATATTTCTCCGACCAGCCCCCAAACTCAACAATCTTCAGTTTACGATGATAGAAAATCAGCAAATTCTCACATTTGAGGGGCTTGAACAAGAAGATGTTCGTGAACATCTGACACGATTAATTTTTTTAAAGAGTTGATGGTTAGCTTTCTGCCAGTCGACTGATTGTTGCAGCTTTAATCTCAGTGGCGTTTTGGTGATAATTTCAATGTGTGAAAGGTTCAACAGAGTCTCTTGACAAAAGCAGTGAAAGTAAAATCCTTTACATACATCACAGTTTTTTAAAGAGGACGTATTCTCCAAAATGTCTTTCTGTGTGTGTGTGTGTGTGTTTCCAGGCGCTGGGTGCCCGGTCAGCCTGACAGCTGGACTGGTCACGGCCTCGGTCCTGGTGATGAAGACTGCGCTCACCTGCACACAGACGGACGCCTCAACGACATGCACTGCTCCTCCAGGATACGCTTCATCTGCCAGACACACAGTCAGAGTGCCTGAACAGAGAAACTGGTTTAAAAAACTGCCTGTTTGAGTGCTTACAGGAAACTCATCACAGATTTGATAGAAAACATCTCTCTGATGGGTATCAGTACTTGATACCTTTAAAGGTATAATGTTTAAGAATTGGCCAGAGTTTTAGTTTAAAACATCCCCAAATTAACTAAAATTATCAACAGAATGTGCAGACGTACCAGTTTTGATGTTATGTCAAAGACCTACATGTATTGTGTTGCAGAGATATCTACTCAAGTTAGTATGCTAACCAGCTAGCTACAGCCCTTCCTTTCTTGTAATATCACTTTGTACCTGGGGGCGGTAGTGAGTCGCTGTAGCCTCTAGTCTACCCTCAGTCCAAGATGAGAAGAAGAAGAAGAAGAGCTGCTCAGGCTGAACTCTGTTGAAATTTAGGACTGTTAATATGTCACTTTGTCAAGTTTTAATAATTTTCCAGAAAGTAACCATGTAGATTCACATTATACCTTTAAGGTATCGACCAAAATACGAGGTAATATCAAAACTTCTCCTGTCAGTCGATACCTGCGTTTGATCCTTTTTGTACCCTCGATCTAGAAAAAATTACTATTTGTCTTGTTTTGCTTGCAACCAATCACCACAAGTGTTCTTCAATTTAATGCGACATGTAGCTATAACCCAAACAGTCTGCGCTGATAATACTACATCCTACAGTTTTGTACAGTTATTTTATAAATATTTCAATAATTTGAACACTTTAAAAATGTATTTGTGTAAAAATCATTTGGATGGGGAGGAGTGGTGGCATTTTATACAACTGAATGCCTCCATTACACAGTACTCTACTGGTAATCGGTATCACTTTAAGGATACTGGTATTGCTACTGGTATCGTAATTTTTTAAATGAAACCCAGCCCTAGCTGTCACAAACCCAGAGGAGGCGCTATGCCTGCTCAAATATTTGATGTCGTTAGAAATTGTTTAAAGGCAACAGCTACTCTTCCTGGGGTCCATGTTTACAACATAAATGTATACACATGTTCACATACATGCCCCCACCATAATTAAAACAGTATTACACATTAAAAAAGCCAAATACAGTCTCAACAGAACCAACTCTCTCTGTATGTACACACACGCATACGTACTAACAAGCAGTATCTATGACCGCGCTTACCAAATGCTTTGAGCTACAAATATTTCACAAAACCAAAGAGAGGAAACGTTACTGATTAGATATTTTTCAGGCCTTTGCCCAATAAGAACCTCTTCAGTCGCTTTTTAAAACTTTCTTTACTTGTTGTCTGAGTAATAAAGTGTGACAAACTACTTTGAAATGGCTCCAACAGTTTTTTCTACATTGCATTGGTTCAAGGTTGAGGAATTGTATGAATAAGTGTCTCTAATATAAAAGAAAAATGTCCATCCAGCTATAAGTTCTTCAATTTTGAAATATTCAAGGGGGCGCTGTTGAGCCATATTGCCACCTCTATGCAAATGATCTATCCAGGATTTTAACTGGTGTCACTCCAGACACGTGTGATTGTGTGAGGTTTACTGATGGGAATTATAACATTTGCCCTCAGATACAACCCTGAAACTGTTTTATACAAACAAAACTACGTTTTCACCGTGTCTGAACAACGTCGGCCCCCAAATAAACAGTGCTGAGAAAATGTGGCCCACGATTGAACTGCTGACTCTACGTAGCATCAGCGTGTAGAATCAAGGTTAACCCGCAGTGTGAAGTATGAATAACCAATATCAGCTCACATCATAAAACTGTTAGAAACAAGTCATTAACATTAGCATTAGCCTGTTGTTCTTGGCTATTATTAGCAGCTAAATTATTGTTTTTGTCAAAACTAAATTGGGGATGGACATAAAAATAATTTTTACAGAGTCAAGAGCTAAAGAGTGTCAGTAAAAACAGCAGCTACATGTTTGTGAGTTTTCTTTACTTAAACAATCAAGAGTTCGGCTAGCTAACCAGCTAACGTTAGCTCTGAGTTTAAAGCCTTTTCACTGACATTTTCTTGTTCAATATTGCTGTTAAATGTAATACAGTGTTAATAAGTGTCACTCAGGTACAGCTGTAGGGAGGCAGTTTGATCATCAGTATAGAAGCTAAAGCAAATAATCATTGGTGACAACCTGGTTTGGTGTGAACATTAACACTGTGATCATTGTGAAACGTCTGCAGAAGAAGTAATAAAAAGAACCATCAGAAAACATGAACTGACTTCACTGTAAACTCATTTTTGCTTGTATGAAAATAAAAGTTAAACTTAGTGAAATCTTGCGACAATAGTCCGACTCAGTGTGAGTCCCGGAGCCGACTGTCAATCACAGCTGTCAATCAACGGCCGCACGGCAGACATCAAAGCTACTATAAGTCTTCAGATCTTATTAACAGAGCAATAATTTCCAAAATGACCACCAGCACACTTATTAGAGGGCCTGAATTTAGAGACTGAGACCAGAATGACTCTTTGAAAACAATGATTGATTCAGTATTTCTAGAGAGAAGTTGAGGCTGTTTGAATGGGCGTCTATTGGCGCAGCTAGCGGCCGTTGGTGGCACTGGTCTTCAGCCTCAAGACGTGGCAGCTGCTGATTGGTACTGCTCCCCCTGCTTTCAAAACATTTTAGACTGCCTTCCCTTCACCAATAGGAAAAACACATACCACCCCCCCCCCCCCCACCCCCCATCCCCTTTTTAATAATTGTACAGTCCTTCTGTTTCAAACGCTTCAACTGCTGTTTTGTTTGAAGTTTGAAGTTTTTCTAGTTGGTGATATAGTTTAGTTTAGACTGACATCAGTGTCCACTGAGCAACACACACACACACACACACACACACACACACACACACACACACACACACACACACACACACACACACACACACGTAGTGTTTTTCGGTTCAAAGTGCGTTTGGTGGGCAATGACCTCTCAGCTCACTGATTAGACAGTCAAATTGTCTGTCAGTGAAGAAGACGAAGAAGAAGAAGAAGAAGAAGAAGAAGAAGAAGAAGAAGAAGAAGAAGAAGAAGGGAGTCACACAGGTTGAAGGAGCAGAGAGACATCACCATGACGACTGAATACCATGATGACACTGAAGACGACAGCAGCTCCTTCTGGAACAAAGGTACCAGTCTGTCCTTCCACGTGTCTGCAGTGGTGGAAGAAGTATTCAGATCCTTTACTTAAGTAAAAATACCAATACATCAGTGTAAAAGTACTCCATTAAAAGTAAAAGTCATGAAAAATCCTACTACAGTAAAAGTACATAAGTATTATGAGCTTGATGTAGTTAAAGTATTGCAGTAAAAGTAGTGGTTTGGTCCCTCTGACTGATATATTATTATATATGACATCATTAGATTATTAATAGTGAAGCATCAGTGTTAGAGCAGCATGTTACTGTTGTAGCTGCTGGAGGTGGAGCTAGTTTACACTACTTTATATACAGTTAGCTAGTTTAGTCCAGTGGTTCCCAACCTGGGGGTCGGGCCCCTCAAAAGGGTCAGCAGATAAATCTGAGGGGTGGTGAGATGATTAATGGGAGAGGAAAGAAGAAAAAACAAAGTTCTGATACACAAATCTGTTTTCAGTTTTTGGACTTTTTCTCTAATCTTTGATTTTTGCTGAAATATTGGGTCATTTGAACATTTATTGAAATGAAAGCATGTGAGAAGTTTAGAGGGAAAAATCACTATTTGGTGGAGCTGTTAACAACTCATAGACATGTGAAATGTGACCCCGACTACACACTGCTTTTTGTAAGACGTCAAAAGACAAAAAGGTTGGAAACCACTGGTTTCATCTTTAACAATGTGTTGTATTTTAAAAGCTTGTTATATTATCCATTGTGTCAAATCTTCATCTGATAAGTAACTAAAGCTGTCAAATAAATGTAGCTAACTGTCTGTCTGTCTGTCTGTCAGAGACGTCTTCTGTCTCCTTCTCAAATGTCTCCAGGTTCAGACGCTGGTTGTTTCCTGGTCTGACGGCTGCATTCGTCTTGATTCTGATCATAGCGCTGGGAGCCAGCAGTGAGCATACACACACTCACACTCACACACACACACACACACACACACACACACACACACACACACACACTGCTGGGTTGAATGCCAGGATTCTCTCCAAATATCTGGGAAATCCTTGTTAGTCTTTGCGTCATGTTTGTCTTTTATTGAGTTTTACTGGAAACACAGACGTCTCCTACAAATCTCATCAATACTAATACTGAAGTGCTGTTATTATTACTGCAATTTACTGAAACTGGATCAACTTTTTAGCTGCAGCAGATTGTTTCATGTTTACAGTTCAGCTGAAAAAACACTTTTAGATTAATTGTCAAATGAAGCAGAGAGCAAAACTCTGATGATGTCATCAGTACATTTAGTGTTGTGTTTTCTATGTTAATGGTAATATAACAAAAAATATAGATATGCTATTTAAACCTCTGTATTGTTAATGCAGTAATTATTTCAAAAATACCTTATACTTCATGATAATCTAGCCAGTAAAACCTTGCTATAGCCTATATACTATTTACATTTTCCTAAAAAGAGCTTTACTGCCCTACTTACTGTCCAGTGTAAATAGTAAACTGAATATTTTTGGGTTGTGGACAAATCAAAAATATATATGTTTTAAGCCTCAAAACATGCAGTTGAACATTGATGGTATTTCAGCCCTGAGTTTTGTCTGCAGTCTTCTTTCATGGGCTACATAGAGCCTGCCTGAGAGGAAAAACCCAGGGGAAAAAGTTTTCTACAAGTTTCTTGCTGTTAACACACGATAACAACCAAAGACGATTTCAGAAGATTCACATTTTAATCAACTCAGACTTTAGTGGGAAAATCAACCTCAAACTGTAAAAGCGAGGCGGACATGTATTGCCATTGCTACCATATTAGTTGAGGAATAACACCTGAAATTTTGTATCATATTATATTAAATATTATCTTTTACAGCATATTATAATGAATTAGCTGTAGTTCTGTGTTTTAAAATCAAACTTCATAAATGGCAAGTCGTCCCTGTAATCCTGTAAAATTACTGTATGTGAAACGTAGCACTAGCATAAACTGTTTGTACATATTTACTTTTTTTTTGTGTGTGTGTGTGTGTGTGCAGACACAAAGATGTCGAACCGTTTGTGGTCCATGGAGAAAAGTGTGTCCAACATGACCGAATCAGTGAGCGCCGCACATCAGCTCGCCACAGGTAACACACCTGTCTGTTCCTTTAGTCAGAGGAGGTGGTATAAGAGACAGTAATGGACTCCCCGGTGAATCAGAATAGATAATTACAGACTGTGAAGACTCTGAATCTCCTGTTCCTCTGTTCCAGATGCAGCTAAAGAACTTCAACGGCAGAAGTTTGCTGTGGAGAACAACAAGGACCAGCTGAGCTCAGGTGTAATACACACTGCAGAACAATGGCTCCTACCAGAGCAACACTCAACTATAACAACTGTAATATACTGACATCGTGTGCATCTTTGCTACGTATTTGTGTGTTTGTGTTCAGTATCCGAGGCCCTGAAGCAGCTCTCAGCTCTGGACACTCTCAGCAGGACGGTCGCTACGCTCAAATGTTCCCTTGAACGCTTAATCAACAATGGTACACACACACTTAACACACACTCATCCTTAATGTACACTGTGGGTGTAATCCCAATTCTAATCCAAAAATGATGTCACCTTCCCACTTTCCAAAAAGTCTCCATTCTTTGCAGAAAACTTCGCCTGCCAAAATATGTCCCAATGTCCCAAAAATGTTGTCACTCTCTAGACATGCCCCCACATTTCAAAAAGGTTCTGTCTTTCTGAAAACGTCTTATTGTTCCAAAATGTCCCTACTTTCCAAAAATGGCCTTAAACTCTTCAAAACTGTCCTCATTTTTTCACTTCCCAAATATTCCCTCACATTGTACAACATCCTCAATCTTAACAAATCATTCCACCATTCCACCTTTTTTTTTTAAATGCTCTTACTCTTCAAAATACCCCCACCCTCCAAAACTGTCCCAACTCTCCAAATTTGTCCTCGTTCTTTTTCCCTCTTTGTCTGCTGGCCTGTCTGTCTCTCAGGTTCAGCGGCTGCCAGCTGTTGTCCTCTCGGTTGGGATATGTTCTCTGGGAACTGTTATTACTTCAGCAAGACACCTTTGAACTGGCACGATGCCAGAGACTGGTGCAACGGACATGAATCTCACCTGGTCATACTCGTCAGTGATGAGGAGTGGGTGAGACAGTCTATCTGTTTGTCTGTCTCAGCCTTGTTGACGTCTACGCACAAACTGTGTAATTTCCGATATAAGAAAAAGTTATGAATCAATAAAAGATTAACTAGTCCTGGTCTGTGGTGTGGTTGAAGACATACAACATGGTGTCATCTGCATAGTAATAGATATTACAGTGCTGGGTTGGAAATTATTATGTAAATCATTATTCATGTAACGAGTAAATACTGAAGGACCCAGCATAGATCCTTGTGGGACACCTTTACCCACATTTTGAGGAGTCTGACAAAGTTAAATCAGCTACAGCACCATGTCTCCCTGACTGTCTCTGACTGTTTGTCTCTCTGGTGCAGGAGTTTGTGACTAGTCACACCACAGGCACCTTCTACTGGGTCGGTCTGAGCGATGAGAGAACAGGGAGGTGGGAGTGGATCAACCAGACGCCATACGTCATGAACCGCAGGTTGGCCTGTCTGTTATTAGCAGATATTTTTCTTTTAATCATCTTCAAAGCTCAAGGCACAGTCAGGCCTATTCTTGTTTTCATATAACTATCAGAGCATTCCCTAAAAACTCGAATACAATGAGCGAATTCTTTCAAACTGTACATGCCTTATAAGTACCAAACTACACCGCCCTTCTTCAGGAAATGACCTCAGAATTAACCGCCGTCTGGGAATTATTTATAGTAGTAAATCCCCAAATATGCTCCATGAAAGTACGCAAACGCACACACTTTGAGCTACGAAGGTTATGTTGCGTTCAAAACAAGCGAGAGCTACAGTCTGAGCTGAACCACGTCTGCTCTTCTTTTAGATAGGAATTCTCCTTCCATCCGATTCAAAGGTCACACATCACATCGTTTGTGTTTCCTTGTTTTTTTTCTTCTGTTCAGTTAGTACAGCAGCAAAGATTCCTCCACAGAAGACATGTTTGTTTACCGCTGTGGTCATGGAAACGCTCTGATTAGCTCTAACTGGCCCAAGCAGCCTCCTTGAGGACTGAGATGGATCAGCTAAGAGCACACTCAGCTGGGTTGGCTGGATGTTGGTGTTTTATGTTTGTGTAGCATGGAGCATGTTTGGGGTTTAACAGACTTGTAAAATAAAGTGTCGCCCCGTGTTCATGTTGTGGTATTTCAGGCGTTGGATGCCTGGTCAGCCCGACAGCTGGACACATCACGGCCTCGGCCCCGGAGACGAAGACTGTGCTCACATGCACAGAGACGGACGCCTCAACGACCTGCACTGCTCTACCAGGATGCGCTACGTCTGCCAGAGACACACCCTTCACAGCTAAACAGCGCTTCCGCCGTCCGGGCTCCGCCCACACGCTGCTCGCATCACGTTTCGCTGATATCCACTGTAGACTGTAATAAAATGCCATTAAATCATTTGATCCCAACAAACTGCACTTTTGATCTGTTTGTGTTTCTGTTGCGTCCATGCTAACACTGCTCGGACAGGGTGATGACATCATGACAACACTTCCTGTCTAGCTTCTGTTCTGTAACTCAATGCAATCTCTCATTCAGCGTTTCTTTCATCAGTCTGTCTGAAAAAATTATTTGTTTACAGCGCAGCCAAACAAACAGCGAGCTAAAATAACAACAATATCGTCCAACACGGTTTCCATTGTCATGTTCCGCATCTTATCCAGTATCAGTGAATCCCATCCTGGATTGGCGGACTCCTCCAATAACAATGGAAATTATATATAGAGAAGCATTTACAGGATGTAAATACAAGGAAAATCACAATTATCCTCTCCAGTAAAACATGTTTAATCACCAAACGTTGTGCTGCAACGTGCATAAATGTTCCAGATCTGTTTCAGAAGTTCAGACCTGCAGCTTCAGAGCAGAAACTCTCCGGATGAAACCTCCTGATCCAGCTGTGATGACTGCAGTCTGTCTGAAACAATTAAGAGTTTACTTTCTGTATTTTAGGCTCCAGTAAAGCAGCTGCTGTCAGAAGTTGAAACCGTTGTGACTCTAACAGTCAACAACTGTTTTTTTTTACTTCTTGAAAAGTTAAGACATTGAAAATGAACATGTAAACCTGCTTCAATGTGTTTAGACACCAGATTTAAACCTTTTAAGACATAAAACTTGGCATCTAAAAACTTAAAAGATGTCACACAAAGTGACTTGTGATAGTTTTCAGTTGTTTTTTTTAAGAGAACAGAAGGAGAAGAGAAGTAAAAACCAGAGACAAATGAAGGTGAAACGTTTATTAGAGTGCAACAACTGAAATGAAAACTTATTTCTCCAAAATGCAAAATTTTACACAGTTCAGAAAATAACAGAAAAACAAAATGCATTTTGAGATAAGTGCTTTAAATAACGACATCAGCTTTAACAAGCTGTGAATTTGAGAAATATGAAACAAATACAAAACTATTCACAGATATAAAAACAACAGAATTATACAACAGCAGACTGTTTGTGTTGGACGAATACTGCAGGAACTTTTTTGGCACTGAAACAGAATTTAAGCACGTCACACTTCAAACTGAGGCTTTACTGTCAGAACAAACAGCAAAGATAAAAACATGAACAAAGTCTGTAAAACTTTGTATTAATTAGATTTTTATTTAGTTTTCTGTTAAACATATTTTCTGTTAATGTTAGAGGGTGTAAATGCTGGTTCAAAGCCTTCTCCACTCTGCTCTTAAATACTTATTTATTTATTTTGTTGGCCAAAAAGTACTTCAAGTAGTCAGGAGTGAGTATAAAATACCAAGCAGGTACATATTTTTAATTATAGAATTTAAACTTCCCCCAAACTTCCCAGAAAAAAAGAGCCTCAGACACACATAATGTTGCTGAGAGACAGAAACTAAACTGCATATAAACATCAAAGTAACCTGTTAATCATTTTCAAGGAAGCTGCAGACCAAACTCCACTGTTCTAAAAATATTTTTGACGATTTTCATTCCGAGAGCAAAATATTTTTTTCAAGAAAATTTTAATTTTTCAAGAAAAAAAAACAACTGTAAAAACACTGTAATTTTCTGGGGGAAAAAAAAGTTGTTATATTTTGACAGTGAAAGTTGTCATTTTCTATTTTATTCAACTCCAAACCATGAAAATTAAATTAAAAATAAACTACAAATCCCACCAGGTTTTAAGCATACAAAACCCCCGCTGGTGCTTTTTATCTGTAGTCAAATGTACAGTTAAAAAACTACAATTCCCAACATTGTGAGTATTGAATTAGTAACTGTTACTGCTGCTTTTTAAGGCAAATAAACACGGTCAAATAAAAAAAAAAAAAAGTAGAAAACTCCCAACATAACATCATCAAAAAGTAAAGTGCATCAAAATGTAAACACCATAAAATACTTCTATAAATACAATAAATTATCACGTATAAAAATAATATTACAAATAATAAGTTACGAACCCAGCTTTACAACTACAACTCCCATCAGGCATCAGGGTGACGGTCAGTATCCAAACCAGGACCAGTGGAAGAAAACAATGTGTCTTTGTATTGTTTTCTTTGTGGGGACGACTCTTATTTTGAAGGTTAATACTTGGTTTTAAGATAACGTTTGGTTTAGTTATTAAAGGATGCAACATGTCCTACGTGTGTCCTCACGAGCATAAGCAGACGAAAACGAGTCAGTCGGTCAGCAGGAACGCTCGGCTCAGGACGACCTCCGTTGTGGCTCCGCCCAGATGACACGCCTCCAGGACGCACACCAGCCTCTGATTGGTCAGCTGGGCCGCCATACCTATGAGGTCACCTGGTAGAGAGACAGAGAGGAAACTTCATCATTGATGACTCTGTGTGTCCTCCACTGCTCCCCTCTCATGTGGGGCACCACAGGGCTCTGTGCTTGGCCCTCTTTTATTTTGGCATTTCTTTTCATTTCATAAACTTCCTACATTTTAATGAAAAAAAAGACAGAAGTCATGGTCTTTGGTGGCACTTCTGTGACCCCCCTGGTTGATCTGGGTTCTTAGTATCACAAGCCAACTGAGCACAATCTGGAGGTAAAAGAGGACACAGACCTTAAATTTGACAGCCAGATTAAACCAGTTTTTATCTTATTTCATTTGATTTTATCTTATTAGATTTTATTTGTTTTTATCTTATTTGATTTAATTTTATTTAATTTGATTTGATTTTATCTTATTTGATTTTATTTGTTTTTATTTGTTTTTATCTTATTTTATTAGATTTTATTTGATTTTATCATTTTATCTTATTTTATTATTATTATTTTTATTATTTTTATCCTGTGGTGTCCTTCATCGTTTCATTTGGAAACCTTGTGTTTGTTAAAATCGTGCTTATAAATAAAGTGTGTTTGGATTGTTTGTGGACTGACCTGGGGAGGGCGGCGGCGTGTGGGAGGAGAAGGCTCCGTGAGACAAGATGGAGGTCCAGGTGTTGGAGTGAGAGAGGAGGGGAGGACAGAGCGAGGAAGAGGAGGACTGAGGGAGGAAGGTGGCGTCGAGCAGCACGCCGTCTGACAGAGCTGCGGGGAGAAAGAGAGTTAAATACGGAGGAATTACTCTTTGAATACAACACAAACTGTAACAAACGGGTTAATTAATAATTAATTAATGAGCTTTAGACGCGTTTGTCGGTGACTTTGTACGGAGCCGAGCTAGCTGCTTCCTGTCTTTATGCTAGCAGTAGCTTAGCAGGTTCTGTTCATGTCTACATGGGTCCTTATCCTCGCAAGATTAAAAAAAAAAGTTAATATCTTTATTTTTTTATTAATAAATAAAGATATAAACTTCTAAAATAACCCTTAAATTTAGTTGTCTTCTTCACAGAAATGAATTAGTGCTGAGACATGTATATTTTATATATATAAAGAGAGTTTCACGACCCCGCGTGGAGCTTTGGCGACCCCTAGCGGGGGTCAGGACCTCCACGTTAGGACCCAGTGCTTTAAGTTTGCTAATTTAATTAGTATTTCCCCATATTTTCCAGGTATTATAAATTATTTGACTTTGTAAAAAAGTCAATTTCATTTGTAACAAACGGGTTAATTAATAATTAATTAATGAGCTTTAGACGCGTTTGTCGGTGACTTTGTACGGAGCCGAGCTAGCTGCTTCCTGTCTTTATGCTAGCAGTAGCTTAGCAGGTTCTAACGTTGTTTTGGAATTAATGTTTGCACGACAAAAAACTGATTCATTCAAACGGGGACAAAGAGATGATTGTTACATACTGGACTTGCGTAAACTTTAAAGAAGACGTCAGTAAACTGTTAAAAGAGTAAAACACAGACAGACGTTGTGTGTGTGTATACTTGTTTATCTATCATTGTGAGAACCGCTGAGTTTTAGACCTGTGAGGACATTTTGGTCAGTTCTCACTTCCTGACAGACCTTCAAAGGGCAGTTTGAGGGTTCAGACCTGGTTTTATGGTTCAGGTTAGACTGAGCGTTGCGGTTGTGACTGTAAGCTAAGTGTCCTCACGAGGATAGAAGCACAAGCATGTGTGTGCGTACCTCTCAGCCTCAGTGTGTAGTAGTTCTCAGAGTCGAACCTCCCGGCGGCCGTCGCTCTCCCTCCCATCGCCACGGCGTCCGCCTGCTCCTCCCTGCGACCGTGGTCGTAGTGCATCCGCAGCGTCTCCGCGGAGACAGGCGGGAAAGGGGGAAGGAAGGGGGCTGTGACAAAGGACGAGGCGTCTTCATCGTTGTCGTCGTCATCATCGCTATCGTCGTCTTCATTGGCGTTGGTGTTTTCTAGAAACTCCATGGAGGCTTCAAACAGAATGACTGCAGACGGAGAGAGAGGAGGGTCACACACACACACTCACACACACACACTCACACACTCACACACACACACACACACACTCACACACACACACACACACTCACACACACACACTCACACACACTCACACACACACACACACACACACACACACTCACACACACACTCACACACACACACACTCACCTGTGTTGTTGTGCTGTTCTGGTTGTAATGTAACTCGGGGGCTGCAGAGACAAACAGATATTTTGTGAAATCAATAACACAATAATCTGAGATTTTGAGAATTATGTCATAATATTTGTGAGTAAAAGGTTGTAATATTTCAAGAATGAAGTTGTAATTTTTCTAGAAAATTAGCCGTAATATTTAATGAAAAGGTTGTGATATTTTGAGAAAATTGTTTTGAATGTTTTGTGGAAAAAATTGTTAATTTTGTAGAAAAAAAGCCCTTAAAGAAGTAAATAAAATAAACAAAATCTGAGAACCAAATTCAGAATATTTCAGGAAAAAGTCACAATATATTTCAGAAATAACTGTAATATTTTGAAAAAGGTTAAAATAAAAATACCTCAAGAAAAAAAAGTGGAATATTTTGAGGAGAAATCTGAATTTTTGGGGGAAAAAGTCATAAAACATCGAGGAAAAATGCCGTAACATTTCAGGAGAAAAGTCAGAATATTTTGAGAAAAAAGTTGTAATTTTCTTAGACAAAAAACAAAAAAACACTTCATGTTTCGAGGAATAAAGTTTTGAGAAAGAAAATCTGAATCTATAAATCACTGGAGTTCATTTTTAATAATGTTTCCGTGAAAAAAAGAAAACTACTCACCTTTTCTTCGGAGTTTCTGCCTGCAGGAGCTGCTTCCTCTTACACGACTTCCTGCTCACACACACACACACACACACACACACACACACACACACACACACACACAGTTTACACACCATAAACAACATTTAGCTCCTAAAATGAAATGCTGTTTTTTGTTTTTTTTACCCTCCTCTTCGCTGCAGGAGGCGGGGCGTCAGCTGACTGACAGCTGATGACGGAGAGGAGCAGGGGGAGGAGAGAGGAGGTCGGGGCGAACGAGGGGTGGAGGGGAGAGGGAAGAAAGAGGAGGAGCAGCAGGAGGAGGAGGAGGGGGAGGGAGACAGGTGAGGAGACGGGGAGGGTTTAGGGAGACGAGGGGAGGAAGAGGAGGAGGAGGGTGAGAGAGATGAAGCTCTGTCCATCCACAGCAGACAACGATCCTCCTGAAAGAGACGCTTCATATAACTTCATGTATAATATATAAATATGTTTACATCACCATCCCGTCCACTGTGTCATCAATCAACAGATCAATAATACACTCACGCACACTCACGCACACACACACGCACGCAGACTCACACACACACACACACACACGCACGCAGACTCACACACACACACACTCACACACGCATATAAATATATATGTTTACATCACCATCCCGTCGACTGTATCATCAATCAACAGATCAATAACCCTGATCGCTCTGAGCAATCGCAGCCATCACAGTATATTATATATGTTATATTATGTCATTATATAAGGCCGAGAATTATATATATATATATATATATATATATATATATATATATATATATATATATATATATATATATATATAATCGTTATGCAAGAGAAGTACATTATTTTATTGTTATTTATATCATATTGTTGTTAGTTAATAATAATCAATAGTAATATAATTAATCAATTTATGTGACAGGACGTTTAACACTTTCTAAGGCACTAAATTCAATATATAAGAAGTTACTAAATTGTTTTGGGGGGGGTTGGTAGTTACCTCTCCTCTGCGGCAGTAGGCAACCATGGTAACAGTTGCCTGGATACAGAAGGTGCGTCGCTCCCGGTAACAGAGCCTCTCCACCTCCCTCTGAAACTCCGCCCCTCGCAGGAAACCTGGCTCACCTGTAAACACACACACACACACACACACACACAGAGAGTCGTGTTTCCATGACAACAGAGGACTTTACATTGACTTAACATTCATTCCTGGAGACCTTAAACCACACACACACTCTGAACACTTAAAGGGAAACTGATGACAACTAATGTAAAGACAGGCGGTCAGCTGACCTCTCCTCTCTTTCATGTACGTTTCCAAGGAGACGGGAGGAGGCGGGTAGATGAAGAAACCTCCGATCAGAGCCCTGCTCAGCACCTGGGCGTCGTCCTGACTCCTCAGCCACTGCAGGAACTGCCGCACCGGCCGCAGCTTACGGTAACTCATCTCCGAGTGGTGGCCCAGACCTGCCAATCGACCAATCAGGGAGCCAGGACGGAACTCAGTTAACCAATGAGTGAGCAGACAAACTGATGAGGCTGCTTTAAAGACAATTCCAGTTTATTCAAGCGCCTTATCGTCACCAGATCTCAGAGATGAATGAGTATTATTGGTACTGATAGAAAGGATGGACAGAACTACCCATAATGCCTCTCTCTCTGTGTCTCTCACCTGTGCAGTACACCTGTGTGTACGTTGTATTTGTCAGGTAGCAGCAGCTCTGATCTGAAGCTTTGATCAACTTCAGTCTGGTGCAAACAACCACCGACACTGTAAACACACAGAGAGACCCGTAACTATGGAGACCTGTTGTTGGATATATAATCTACATTAATCTAATCTACATCGACATACTGACATTTATCACTTATATAAATATAAATAATGTAAATATGTTTGTTTGTTTATTTGTGTGTGTGTGTGTGTCTCACGTGGGTGGAGCTTGCGGTGGGTTTCAGGTTGAGACGTGGAGAAGAGCTTCACCGTGATTGGCCGATCGCTGGAACCGTCCTCCAGTCGCAGCCAGCGGTACTCCAAAAGCTCCGCCCCTCGACCGTCTACCGATGAGAACAGTCGTGTTAAGACGTTGCGTGTTTGTGAGAAGAAGAACACGCAAACAAACAAAAAAATAAATAAATAAATACCATGGCAACCCTCACCCTTGCTCCTGATTCGCTCCGGCCGACCTGAGAACGTCAGCAGGCCGATGACATCACACAGGACGCCGTGAGGACGGTCCAGCAGCTCCTTACTGGCGGAGACAGACAGAGAGCTTGTGTTTCTATGTTTGAGAGGACGTTCAGGCTGCTCCTCACTACTGTTAGAAGAGGTTAAAGCGTAAACGTGTCTACGTGCGTACCTGCTGTAGAAGCTGTAGGCGGGAGCGGGTGGTACGTATTCAGGCGCCACAGAGGATTCTGGGAGAACAGAGATGCGAGCGGCGGGATTTCTGCTGTTCACGCTGATCTCTGTGGAGAGCAACAGAAACCGGAACAGAGCGGCGAGTCTGTCGTTATAAACCAGAGTCCAGCTTCTAAAAACACTTTATACCGTTATAATTTTGACTTCCTGTTTGTCACGGCGGTGTTTCTGTAAGTTGTCTTTCTTGTTCTATTTCCTGGCGGAGGGATCGTCCTCCTGCTCTTCCTGAACTTTCTTCCATTTAAAGAGTTTTTTTAGGGAGTTTTACCTTATTTGAATAAAGGGTCTAAGGACAGAGGATGTTGTATTTGTGATATTCGGCTGTACAAATAACATGAACTTGACTTGACATGTGACGATCTAATATCTCAATTCTACGTTTTTTACCTTCATGATTTTGTTTATTTACAGGAGGTTACTTTGGAACAACCTGTGTGTTTCTGGTCTTTGTGTAAACGTTGATCAGATGAACCCTACGTGAGTTTGATTAAAGTACCGATGTCGTCGCGCTCCGCCTGGTAATGCTGTTTGACTCGGTAGCGGCTCAGGCCGATGATGTCACCGGGCTTCACGCAGCGATACCAGTCGACACACACGCTGTTCCACAACACCACACACACACTTCCTGTCCTGTCGCACACCTCCAACACCGCCTGGACACAGAGAGACAGACAGAGAGACAGACGGGTGCTCATCAACACGGTTGCGGAGTTCCTCAGGGTTCGATCTTAGGTCCTCGTCACTTCACGTTAAAACCTGATGTCTGAAAGACACTTCAGACAATACCTTACATATTAAAAGTGAGTGGGAATTAGAACTCAATGCAATTATAGAAGATGAAGCTTGGGGAAAATATATGTTTAGCAAGTCATAAAGGGATTGGGAGCCAAATGTGGAAAGAATTTGACTGGAAAGTGAAATTGAGATTTTTCAGAACACCTCTCAAGGTGTCAAAGTTTTCAAGTAATACCCCCAACACGTACTGGAGGAACTGTGGCATGGTTGGGGATCATGCCCACATATTCTGGGACTTTGGAAACACATTAAAGAAGAATTGGACACTGTCTTCAGAGTTGATATCCCTCTGGACCCTTTAATTTTCTTACTGGAGAAGATACCAGAAAACTTGGTCTCTAAAGGACCAATGCTATATGTTACATGTTCTGTTAATGACTGCAAAGAAAATGATTACTGTTAATTGGATGCAGCCATGTGCACCCATAAAAAGCTCAATGGATACAGAAGATGAAGCAGATACACACCATGGAAACAGTTTAAAGTACCACTATTCATAAGAAGATGGGTCATTCTGGGACTGAAATGATGCGAACACCTTAAATGTAATGTACAATTCTATATCATCTACTTTGATCCTGCACAACCAAGAATTGCGATATAACATTTAATGACAAGGTGACCTTTTTGTTTGTCTGTTTTGGTTTTGTTTTTGTTTTTGTTTGTCTGTTTGTTTGTAGCCTCCTATGGGAGGGTTAGGTTGTGTATATTTGTATTGAATGTATGTTTGTGTTTGTATTGCCTGCAAGTTCAATAAAGGCAATAAAGTTCTAAAAAAAAAAAAAAAACCTGATGTCTGTTGTTATTCCACATGTTTCTTTTTGTCAACAAATCCCAAACCAACAACGTGTTGGTCCGTCTGAGTTTTCATCAGGTTTATAACATGAAAGTGACCTTTCATGGTAGAACAGAACATTAATACAAAAACTACATGTTCCACAGTAACAAATATCAGTGACTCGATAAAAAAATGAATTATAATCATAAAATAATAATAATAACAAAGTAAAAACAAACAAACGTGGGAAGAGAAAAAATACATCAAATCAATACATTCAGAGAACAAAAAGCAAACACAGTTACACTATAAAACCAATTTAGAATCAAATTCAGCAGCTACATAATATACAGTAAACAATATGTCACTCATCATGTTTATGTAGATTTATTAAGTCAATCATTCTTCAGAAAGGCCTTTAAATTACTGACTGATTTATCTGGAAAGGATCTCATGTTTCATTCAATTTAAAATGTTTCCTGAAGCTGTAGAAGAAACACTTCCTGTTTATCTGACTCTGTCTGCGTCTCTCAGCTCATCGGTTCCTACTGAATCTTTACTTCATCAATATATCACTTCTTTAAAAAAAAAACGCTGTTAACTGTAGTTTTTAACAAACAAAAGGAGGAAAAAGTGCTTTTGTCGGGGACTATTTTCAGTGGCGGATTCACATTTGAGACTGATTTTAATGAACAAACACTGACCTTATACGGACACTCGCAGTTCCGGTCTGTTCTCCCGTAATACATCAGGTGCGACTTGTTTATGACGCGTACGATCAGCTGATGCTGGACGGCGCCCCTGGCGACGCCCCGGTGACCGGACAGGAAGGCGTCACGCAGCTCGGACACCGTCACGGCGGGACATCGCACTGTCAACAACACACAAACAAACGTTTTACCTCAGTTTAATGTTAAGACGCTGCCCCCTGCTGGTTAATGAGACAGTTTATACATCTCATGTAATAATAATAATAATTATAATAATAATAATAATAATAATAATAATAATAATATCTTTATTTATAGCACTACAATTATTCTGCAGAATAACAACTCTTAACGACACTTTACAGACGTCTTTATTATAAAGTTTAAGTTTTAGTTGCAGTACCGCGCGTGGCCACCGGACACGCCGGGGGCGCCGTATCAGCTTCATTTAAACATCCATGCTCTCCTCACCTTCCTCCTCTTCGTCTTCATCCTCTTCCTCGGTGGGCGGAGTTTCCCTCCATCCCTCCCCGCTGTAGTCCACGTTGTTCCACAGAGGGAGAAACACGATCCTATTGGCTCTCAGAGGAACCAGAGAGCCTATGGGATCAATCAATCAATTAACCAATTAAAGCCCGGTGTGGGTGTGGTTTAGGTCGGTGACATTGGACTGTGATCTACCTGCTGCCTCTGAGGATCCAAACCAGGGCAGAGAGTCCCAGTCCGCATCCGACCTCCTGACTCCATCCTCCTCATCATCATCATCGTCATCTGGAGCGCGACCTTTGACCTCCACACTCACCAGTCTGTAGCTGCAGGAGCAGAAACAAACATCACAGCGACCTCACTACTGATTACATCATTACAAAAGTAATTATATTACTTATTACTCAGCAGCAAAAGTGACACGTTATATTTCTCGTTACTGTCGTTTCTCAAAGTTTCCTTTAAACTCAGAATCTTCCACAGACGCTGCATCTGATTCAACACGTCTGTATTTAACATGTAGAACAAGAAAATGAGACGTTTGTGGTTTAACAAGCAGCCAGGAAACAATTTGGAACCAGCGTCAGGTGACTCCTGAGAGCTAGCTAACGTTAGCTAGCCGGCTAACCTACAACACAACTTTGGGATTACTGCGAGTCGCGTTTCTCCTCGTCTGGAGCGTCTGTCAGCTGATCACAGAGACTCTGTGAATCCCAGTAAGACAACGAGCACGTCGACCCCCAAATGTAGAAGTAACGGAGCGTTACTGTGATCAGTAAGTGTGACCCCGAACACTACCGTTACTGAAACACTAATAATATTACTGTCACATGTTAAAACTACTGAAGCAAAACACTAAACTTGTTGTTCCCTTTTCTATGTGTGATGTCACACCTGCCCGAGTGACGTCACATCTGCCTGAGTGATGTCACACCTGCCTGAGTGATGTCACACCTGCCCGAGTGATGTCACACCTGCCCGAGCGATGTCACACCTGCCTGAGTGATGTCACATCTGCCTGAGTGATGTCACATCTGCCTGAGTGACGTCACACCTGCCTGAGTGATGTCACACCTGCCTGAGTGATGTCACACCTGCCCGAGTGATGTCACACCTGCCTGAGCGATGTCACACCTGCCTGAGCGATGTCACATCTGCCTGAGTGATGTCACATCTGCCTGAGTGACGTCACACCTGCCCGAGTGATGTCACACCTGCCTGAGTGATGTCACACCTGCCCGAGTGATGTCACACCTGCTTGAGCGACGTCACACCTGCCCGAGCGACGTCACAGCAGCACAGTTCACCTGTTCTCACTCACCTGTCTCTCTCTCCAGAGGCCCCGGGGCATGCTGGGAGCTGAGCGGTCATGGCGGGGGTGAAGGCGGCGTTGCGTAGCGTCGCTCCCGACCGCAAGACGTCCCTCTCCACCAGCCGGTTCAGACCAGGATCCAGAGTCACACGAAGCCTGCAGTCCCCGTCTGTCAGTGTGACGTCATACAGGTCCTCACCTGGAGACCAGAAACCAGAAACCAGAGGGGACACCAGTGAGACCAGTCCAGTGATGTTATACATGTTATATATATATATATAGCTGGACAGAAGTGGATCCTGTCTGTCCTGTTTTCTCCCAGTTTATCATCTCCCGTCTCGTCCTACTTTGTCCTACTTTGTCCTGTCTCGTCCTACTTTGTCCTACTTTGTCCTACTTTGTCCCGTCTTGTCCTACTTTGTCCTACTTTGTCCCATCTTGTCCTACTTTGTCCTACTTTGTCCCGTCTTGTCCTACTTTGTCCCATCTCGTCCTACTTTGTCCTACTTTGTCCCGTCTTGTCCTACTTTGTCCTACTTTGTCCCGTCTTGTCCTACTTTGTCCTACTTTGTCCCATCTTGTCCTACTTTGTCCTACTTTGTCCCATCTTGTCCTACTTTGTCCCATCTCGTCCTACTTTGTCCTACTTTGTCCCGTCTTGTCCTACTTTGTCCTACTTTGTCCCATCTTGTCCTACTTTGTCCTACTTTGTCCTGTCTCGTCCTACTTTGTCCCGTCCTGCAGTGTCTCACCGTTGAGGACAGCCTGGGGGAAGTAGACGGAGGATCCCTGGTCTCTGCTGTAGCGCTGCAGGTCCACCACGAAGACAAACTGTCTGCAGACGGCGGGAACGGACGAGGACGCCTGCGAGACAAACACACGGGTAAAAAAACCAACTTCACAAGACGAATCACAGTTTAAAGTCTATCAGGAGTCACGAGGAGTTTACACGTCTGTCAGTGTAGAAAATATCACTGAACCGTTAAATG